>NC_142369.1:12230000-12530000 GCF_059441005.1 Hippichthys cyanospilos | reverse complement strand
ATGAGAGGGGAAAAAACAGTGGGGATTTTATCATGGGAATGACAGGAAGGGAAAAGCGTCCGTGAAGAAGAAAACAAGCACGGGTCCAAATAAGCCAGTGGAACATGTTGGACATGTGGTCTGGCTGCAGAAAACCAGACGGGAGCCCCACTGCCTGGCCTCATGTGGTTCGCGCGGCCCCCCTCACCCCCCTTCGACCCCAAGGTGCTTTCAAGTTGTGTTATTGCTGCATTTATTTCTCGTTGTTTTCCAAGGCTGGATGCTATCCAAACCTTGTGGTCAGAAGCCGCTCTTTGGCCATTCTGATAGTTTCTTCCTGTAATTAGATACAAAAAAAAAATTCTGACTCTGAGACCATGAGTCATCTGTGAAGCTAATTTCAGGATTATTACTACGGCTGGTGTAAAAATATTCTGCAGATTTGTCGGAAACTGGAAAAATCTGACTGTGAAATCCATGATGATT
The DNA here is from genome assembly GCF_059441005.1 of Hippichthys cyanospilos. NCBI lineage: Eukaryota > Metazoa > Chordata > Actinopteri > Syngnathiformes > Syngnathidae > Hippichthys > Hippichthys cyanospilos. Next base: position 12,529,535 of record NC_142369.1, on the reverse strand, counting down.
TGATTCCCCATTTCTTTTTCCATCTGATGGTCACGTATGACAGAAATTTGCAACAGCTTAAGGACAGCTTAAGCGACAGCTTTTGCAACGCAAAGCAAAAAAAAACCCAACATAGGAGCAACTCTTGGAAAAACTATAAGGCACTTGTAAATCCAGGTTCCGTATTATATACAGTTTCTTAATTTGCTATTTTTTTCATGTAATTAATTGCAATGATTAAATTAACCTCATATGTTAGTTAAAAAGTTAAACACAAATTTAATATATGTTTAATGGCAATAACTCACATCAAAAATTATTTTTATATGAAGGTTTATATGTTAATCTTCCGTAGTCTCAAATTGACTTTCCCTTTTGAAATCAATAAATATTTAATCAATTTGCACTAGCCTCACCCTTTTTTTAATCATTTCCATCTTTCTTTTAAATAAGGAAAATGACACTACATGATTGTAATGACATAATGAAAGAGAAAGCAAAAACATAGTAGATTAGATATATCATTACAAGCACTATTTGTCATATGTTTTGTTTTACAGTGGACATAGCATTGCTTCTTGTGGTGTTTGTGCCTTGGCCACCTCGAGGCAGTATAATACAGACATACAGATACACATGAAGCTGGTCAAATATCCTCTTTAAGCTGCAGTCATATAGTCGTTTTTTGCAGAGGATAAAGAACATATGCCTGAGTAGAGTTATCTACCGTTTGCATTCGGATATCTGTTGCTTAAAGTGTTCTAGTGTGGCGACACCAATATCTCTCTGGCATTTTGCGTTGTTGGTTAGAATTAAGCTAAACTAAATTATATCAAAGCTATGTGATTGTTTTAAATGCGGAACATTTGCTAAATTGTAATTGCACTGCTTTTGTCTACTGGTGGAGCTCAGCTGTCAACTGAAGATGAATGAATGAATGAATGAATGAATGAATGAATGAATGAATGAACGAATGAAAGTCGATGACAGTCGACAGAGTCCAGACACACCAATCTGGCTGTGTTAGGATGCTCCGGGGCCATCCTGAAGCAAATGGCGAGGAGGGGCTTGCCATTGTTATCTGACCTGTGAACCTCTCTCCTCAGAGCTCCGCCCACTATCCCTTGAGGCAGAAATACCTGCCTATAGAGGCAGAAATTGTTTTGAACTCCGGAGACGAAAAGTAGAGCTTGTCACAGAAAAGACCCCGAGGACAAGATTGAATGTCCCCACGCGGGCCGCCCTCCCGACGTGGCTGCGGTTAATTTAGCCTTCGCCATTAGGGAATTAAAGGTATTGATTACAGAACTGGCCTGAATGTTTGCCAATGAGAACAAGTGGATGGGCTTTAGAGGCTTGTCTTTGGGATGAATGAGCCTCAAAGAAAAATATAGATCCGCTGCTTGGTCGACGTAATCGGGGAAGCTTAACTTTTCACCAGCATCTTTGTAGCTGAAAGCAGCATCTGCAGTATGTTAGATGGGCTCGATTTTTTTCTTGATTTTGTCATAGTGACATTGCACCTTAATTCATTTAAATGTGTATTTGTACGTAATTGTTTTGTACCGTTAAGCGATGGACTCGATCAAGTAAATCCAGACTAAAGCCCCCCACAACAAACAAACAAACAAAAAAACTCACAAAGTTCAATAACAAACATGACTCTTTAAATAGGATGGGAACTTTGGAACAGTGAAAAACTACAATGTTTCTTCTAAACTTTACTTCCCCCCTCCCCAGACCCCATTTGAGCTCCATCGAGGTTTAGTTTGTCAGGTTGGAAGGTGGAGGTCATACTCATCTGGCCTTCCTTTGCATTGTTCCCTAATTACTTAAAGCTCCCATTCTTCCTTTTAATTAGATGGTTGGTCACACTCTCTCAGGTCCGTCGGCCGGCTCATTGATCTGCTTGCTGTTAATCTTCCTAATAGCACACAAACACACGCGCACACACACTACTTGACTTGAGTCAGGCTTAATTTGCCAATTTAGAACTTGGGACGCTCTTGGATAAACCTGGCGAGAGACTCCTCAACTTTAATTTGAAAATGTGACTGGAACTATACAGGCATTCCTCAGATTACGAACAAGTTGCAATCCCACTTTGGCAATGTAACCCGGATTTCCGCATAAATCGGTATTAACCCTTTAATACCGCTAAATATCCCCTAAATGTCTAAATAATTATACAAATGCATCTCGCCTTTCTCTGACCTTTTGATGATATTCAGCTTTGTTTCAATTGTAATGGCTTTCTTCTTGGCTGGACCAGTATTGCTAGGAGCTGCTACTTCCTTTTTTTTTTGGTGGCCATGATGTGAAAAAGGAGGGTAAAAACAGCGAGTATACCGAGAATATTATGGAGTACAAACAGATACTACACTGGTAGCCTACTGGAGACAAAATGGCGGACAAGACTAGGGTGTCGTTAAGTCGAAACAGCATAGGTCGAGCGCCTCGGAAATCGAGGACTGTCTATATAAGGTGGGTAGAAAAAGTCCCAGGACTGATGTCTTTAAAAAAATCATAATTAGGGCCGACAATACAAAATGAGTTTCCTTTTTGATGTGGACCAGGCAACCAAGCACACCTACAAAGAGAACATTGCATTTGTAACATTGCCTCTCCATGACAATGCACCTGCTCGGTTTGATCAGAGCATCAGGCAGTTCCTGAGACATTTTCCTGACAATAACATTGGCCGATCCACCAATGGATGGATACTTATGATGTATTTTTAAAGAGCTCAATCCATTTTTGTTTTTTTGTTTTTCTTTCATTTGTTCAGGAAATTCCACAAAGGTAGACGGCCACTTGTCACTTTGTTTGTTACGACTTGGTTTAAATCTTGAGACTTACTTTTTAACCGCCCACTTGACTTACTCCCGCTTTGCATAAACACACATATGGTTTACTTTCATGTGTTTGAGACAAAAAAAAATAAGCGTTCTCCATTGCTGCCACATGACAGATTTATGCCCCAAGTATTTTTCAGCATCGTGTTCCCAACATCCCACCGAACAAAAGCGAACACTCAGTTCTTTCTGCATGGCGATAATAACGCCCTCATTGTCCGGACTAGGCGATGCTCCCTTTTACAGGACAGGATTGGAGGGGCTAATTTACGAGCATAAACGTGTCAAAATGCGGCCAACCAGAGCCACGATGAAATAGTTTGCTGTCTTCAAATGCTTGATGTGACTTTTGGCTGCAAGTGATGTAAATCACTAACATAATGGCTTCCTGGAAAACCGCTTTTAAAGGATCGCTGTCACAAAATGCAGTTTGCTTTTAATTTAACTTTTGACGCATGTCAAGAATTTACACATTTCCTCACTGAAAATATTAGAGATAGATGTCAAAATGTCTACATTTTAATACTTTATCTGTTGCTCAGTGTTTTTGGAAGTCACACTTCAACATTCTTAATTGGAATGTGAAGAGGTGTTAGCCAAAGATAATATCCAAACTTGAATTTTTTTTTTAAGGGGAATTTAAATACGCTTGACTCAGTCACCGCCAGCTGTGATCAATGCTGTTGCTGACTTAGCATGCTGTTTTAAGCTAGTATGCATAAGTGATACACATTTCAAATTTAATAAACGACACCTCGTGAGGCATTTTTTAAGCAACCTTAATCGTTGTGCCAAAGGTTTGATAGCATCCAGTCAATAGTTCAGTTCATTCTCACTCTCTTAAAGTACATTTTTGTATGAAATCCCCCAACAAAATGTTGTGAAGATGCCAGATTGCTCCCGTTTGAAGGTATTTGTCTAATGAGGTGCACTCGATTCTTCAGGGCCTTTGTTCAGCCGACAGTATGTCATCTCGTCTCAGGTGAGATTTGTTGACATGATCATGGTGTGACGACACTGCTCCACTTCCAGTAAAAGGCTCGCTTGCACCTCCGGGGCTTCTTTGTGCCTTTTTGAGCTCTGAGGCAGTCAGGCTGATTGCTTGACAATTCCCCGCCTTGTTCTTTTGGTCTCTATCGCTTGGCACATCTAAGAAAAAGTTTTAGTCATTACCTTTTGCTATGCTGCCTTATACCGCCGTGTGTTTGAATTAGGGCAAAGCAGATGGAGCAACTGTAAAGCTGATGTTAATATTTTGACTGAAGGAGCAAATGTAAAGGTACAGCTCATCAATATTTTTATGCTGACCAGAATTATTTTTGAATGAATGAATGAATGAATGACTTATTGATGAACTCAATAACTAAGTGACGTACTGTATTAACAGAGAACTAATGGGTTACATTAATGACTAAAACACTTACTAGCTGGCTGGCTCACTCATTCATTCACCCTCCGAACATTTGCCTGACTGAATGACTTTCAAACTGACTGTCTGACTGAATCAGTGATTCACTAACTAACTAACTGACTGAAATTAACTGACGGACTTAACACTCCATACACCCCCCCCCCCCCCCCACACACACACACACACACTAAATGAATGTATGATTTAAAAGCTGGTTTAACTAGCGCTGACTAAACCACTCATTCACTCATAGGTTGACTGTCTGACTCACCAGTTTTCTTGTCTGACTGACTAACTCGCAAACCAAACTAAGCTGATTGTTTGACTGAGAAACTATGTATAAACAAAATGGTTGACTGGTTTCCTGATTGATTCAGATTGAAGCTCACTCATTAATTCAATGAACTGACTGACTCACTGTCTCACTTAGTGCCGGACTAACTCATTCCCCCCACCCTATTAATTAATGACTGACAAATTGCATCATAACTAGCTGACTGACTGACTGACTCCCTCACAATCGACTGACTGATGCACCCACTAATTGTCTGACTGACTCACAAATTAAGCGAATACGTCGGACTGACTTACACACTTAGTAACTAGCTATAAACTAATTAAAAGTGTCTGACTGATTCACTCACCCACTCACTCATAGACTGACTTACCGACTAGTCTTCTCTCACAAGCTGACTAATCAAATTAAACTGATCTTGATGGTGATATTTTTAAACCGATTCCTGTGACTTACTCAGTGACTTATAGCTGGACTGACTGACTGACTGACTGACTCCCTCACTAACTACTGCATATACAGTAACGAGCTGAATTACTGTGTAACTAACTTGTTGCCTGCCCAACTGCCTGACCAATTATCCCTCTCACTGAATGACTGACAGACCCTTATTGATGAACTCACAAACTGCCCATATTAGCTCAAGTCTGATCTAGACTGAGGTGGTTTTGAAGATGCTTCACATGACTTACTGACTAATATAGTGTTAGAATAACTACCTCACTCTTTCACCGACTGAATAACCGACTGACCGACTTACTTAATAATTGGCCAAATGGCTGACTATCTGGTTGACAAACTGGCTAGCTGAATCACAGAGTGACCACCTCTCTCACTGATTGGCTAATTGACCGATTCATAGATTGGCAAATTTTCCGACCGACTAACTCACCAACTGAATAGACTAAACTAAACTCTGAACGACTGGCCAACTGACTTACTGAATAAATGACTGACCTCGGTCAATCCCTGACTGGCTGAATAAACAAATCGGCCAATTGCCAAACACGGCATTTTCAAGGCCTGTTTAATCTGCGTGAGCGTTTTGTGCACTATGGAGTCTGCTCACATCCCATCCAGGTGTTTATCTCTCGTCTTTTCTGTGCCGTAATCCCTTGGCGGATGAAGAAGCTGCAAAAGCGCCGCTTTAGCTCTCTGCTATCACACCGCACGCACGCACACGCACACACATGCATTTTCTGATTAGTGTCATCATGATTCACAGACATGAATCGGCTGGCAAAAGCCGGGCCCGCATTGTAGTACGGAACTGAAATATTTGACGTGGTTTACGACTCGGGCGAGTGACTGATAAATGAAGATGTAAATAAGGACCAATCAAGCGTCACATAGCGAATTTCAAACACAAAGTGTGACCTTGTTTTCCCGAACGCCCCGGCGACTCCCCCCATCTTTTTGCGGGCGCAGTCATTTCCAATGGAATGCAAAGTCGGCGCGGTCGCCTTTTGCCCCTGGTTCTTGCTCAAACAACATCAAATGTGCGACGTGGGAAAGCTTTTATTGTGGGGGAATGACTCCATGTTGACTTTTTTACTGTTGCCAGTTGTTATGTGATTGAGAAGCTGTAATCATGTGACCACGTGTTTATGATTGTTTTGAATTATACTCGGGGCTGTTCCTAGTATTATGGTTACCTTTCAAGTCTTCATACCCTCATTTAAACCCCTAAAAATGGCCGTGAAACCCCCATCTGAAATCTTCGTCCTATATTAACTCTTTTAATGCCGGCCACTTAAAAAAGAAAAAGGAGAAATTGCCTGCCAATTTTGAGCACTCCCTTTAACTAAAGTTAGTATTTATTTTCACCAACCTTTTCTTTTTGCGTTCCCGGTATGACATCCTTGCGCGGCACTCAAAGTATTCAAGATTTTCATTCAAACCATTCGACCCGCTTGACACATCGGTGGTGGATTGAAAAACAAATTGGTAAGTCCATCCGTGACTCAAAATTCCTCGTTAGAAAGCTTAGCGTTGGTTTGAAAAATTTGAAATTTGAAAAATTACCCCTTTCTTTGAAACCCTAATATAGAAACCTTGCCCTGACGATTTAAAAATTCAGACCGTGGCTCAAAACACACATTTTCAAGGCTTTGAAACCCTGTTTTGGAGTCCAAAACCTATCTGGAAACCCGACCTCTATCTTTAAACCTGAATTAAAAACAATTAAAAGGACTTGAAGTCTTATTCTCATTTTTGTTTTGTTTTTTCCAGTGCCGGGGAACCTGGGCTGCTTCCGAGACAGCGGGAACCCCACCACCCTGTCCGGGCCTACCGAGACCTCCAACAAGCTCACAATCCAGACTTGCATTACTTTCTGCAGAAAACAGAGATACAAGGTCAGCCTCGCACTCAAAGCCTCATTTGATGCACGTATGGGCTTCAAACACTAAAGTTGAAAACCCTAGCAGAGATGTAAAAATAGGCGAGAAGCCATCCATCGGATGATACTACCTCTTTTAAAATTGTCAGTAATCTGTTTTTCTTTTCCCTTTTTGTGTTTTTAGACACTAACACGTTACAAGATAAGACAAAAGTAAGGATAGTCAAACTCTCCTACCCCCTTCCCCCCAAAAAACGGTCAGAATTTTTACAGAATTTTTGCTCTCTTACATGTAAAGTTCAATACAAAATGACAAAGAATCATTCAACATTCTAATGTTCTGCCAGTAAATTGTATCGTAATAGTTGTAAGTTACCATTTTTTTCAGACCGTTATCATTTCAAGAGCTCAATTTTTGAGTAATTACCAGTACCAAGTACTGATACCACTAGTATTCTTGATAGACAAAATTTCTTCTGAATAACAATGACAGATCTTTTTTTTTGTGTTTATATTCCCAGCTTGATGGTCAAAAGCCTAGCTACCCAAAACTTCTCTCCAGCCATTTCCATTAAAAAAAAACAAAAAAAAACATACAAACAAAACAAAAAAAAACCCCTCATGTCAGTTGATGCCAATGGGACTCCTCGGACTGGGTCCTGTTCACGTCAATGACGCTCCAAGAGCTAAAGAAAGTCCCACCTACTCTAATATAGCTCTTTCTTTAAAATGTCCCTATATTAACTGCAATTTTCTATTCTTCTAATTTGTCATTTGTAGTTCATGATCATAAAACTGCTCCAAGAAAACTGCCTTTACTAGTATCGGCTGCCACTGCGAGTACTAATACCTTGAAATAAGTCCATATATCAACCTGATACCGATACTTTGTATCCGGTACCCTCCCAAATCTTGTTATGAGCTTAAATGGACTTAATAAAACAATATATTTTATGTGTTATACATTTTTTAATCAATCGACTGATTAATCTGTGATTTGAATATTATTCTGTTCTAATATCCAGCCCTATTCTCAAATTTTGTTTTCGTCTTGAAATCTAACTAGAGAACATACTCCAGACTTCAAACAATAATTATAAAAATGTAAAAAGAAATACTCAAGTAAGGTACTGCTATATACAGCAACAAAGTATTTGCGCCTCCGACTGCTGGTGGTCATCACGCTAGCCGAGCTTTCCGCATTGCCGCCTTTTCCGTCGAGCTTCCTGTTGAGAGCGCGAGTGAGGTGTGACGGATGGCGGCGGCAATCAGGCTCGACAGCTGGAAAGGAGCAGGAATTAGCCCGTCGGCCACCGCCGCCTCCTCTTGCTCTGCTCATTTGCCTATCTGGCTCTTCTTCTTTTTGCGCAACGCACTACTGTGCCAGGTGTTCATTTTATGTCTCAGTTGATTTGCATCTGCCAGGGCTGCGTGATGAGCTCTGACAGCGCCCCCACATTGTTATTTTTTTACCCCTCCCACATGCTTTGAACACAGTTCGCCATGTTTGTTTCGGAAATGCTTACATTTTCTAAAAATCACTTTAAAATGTATTCCTTAGCACCTGCTGCAAGTCTTTTGCAGTCAAGATATGGGATGTACAACAACAGCTTCAGTAAATGGAAAAAAAACTTCCACACGCACATGGTTCTACAAATAAGAGGCACAGCGTGTGTTTGACAAAGTGTCAATGGTTACATCTGTATCTGTTCAAGAAAATAAAGGATGGAAGCCATTGTTTTGTTGTAATATCAATCTTCTGATCTGTCGCAACGCACTTAAGAAAAAAACTGTCTGAGAGCGTTTCTAAGACACATTTAGACGAGATTAAAAATAGATGACTCGGATCAATTAATCTCAGATCTGAATTAATTCATCTAAATTTGAAAATGTCGACAGCACCAACGATAGCAAAAGCCCACTAGTTTAATGTTAACTGATAATGCAAAATAGTTTCGTCAAGTCTCCAAGCTGAGCGCCAACACCTCTATATCATATCAAACAAAACAAATGTTCCCCGAAGAATCACAAGTCCAATAATTCCTGGGCCGTGAGCGGAGGCGGCGGGCGAGTGGGAAAGCGAGACGTGCGTACCTTCGCTCGTGGGACTTGAATCATGACACAATGGCTTCCCTTTGATGGCGGCACAATAGCACTTTTGAGCGTGATGACTTGTGACGTTTTCACATTCCTCCATTCCCATTTTATTCCCCACACTAATGTGAGTTACGACATCTGGTCATGACGAGATGGGAAGCAAGGGCTTTCGTTTCACGCCGCTTGATATGCGGAAGGAAGACAAAAAAGTAACAATTGCACTTCGGCTGACAACACTGAGAACTTTGTGGCTCGTTTTATTTTAGGACTAATTATATCCGGTTCCAATAATGCCAATAACTCTCAGGTTTCCCACCAGTAATTTTATATTTATGAGTATCACATGCAATTAATACTTAATACTTAACACGGCATTTGGTTTTGAACGAAGCCAAATTGCTAAAACGAATCTTGAATTGTGCTTACATTTGAGCTCGTCTTGTGTTTGTGCAGCTGGCTGGCATGGAGTCGGGGTACGCTTGTTTCTGCGGCAACGAAGTGGACCTTGCGGAGCACGGCGAGACCCCAAGCATGGAGTGCAACCATGTTTGTTTCGGGGATCACAGGCAGCCGTGCGGCGGGGACGGCTGGGTCATCGTCTTCGACAGTGAGTGCCCCGGTCGTGCAAAACGATACAAATCTGTGTATCGTCTGTTCTTTCCGTTTTTAATTGGCAATGAGAAATAAAATACTGTAATTCCTCGTTTTTTGCACTTAATGGGAACTGAAACTGTGATCATTTTTACTTAAATCTTGAATTATTAAACCTTATTCAGTAACTGTACTGTTATCCCTTCCCATTTCCATCCCTTAGCTGTAGTCTCACAGAGAGCCGTTGTTATATTAGCGGTGCCCGGAAGTCAAATTAGAGTGAAGTCTGTAGCTGACCAAACATGATAACAAGCAGAGTTTACACTTGACATTCCAATTCAAAAGAAATCGAGGTAAGAGATTTACAACGCTCCACTATCGCCTGCTCTCCCGCTCTCCCTTTGCGTCTGCATAACAGCGCGTGTGAGTTTCTCGAGCTAGACTACATAGTCAGCTCACGAGCACTCCTACAAGACGTGATTGGCTCCCGGCGCGACCATCGACCAATGAAGGGAGGAATAGATACAACTCCCAGGAAAAAGTAGATTACAACTCCTGCTCTCATTGGTCGATGGTCACGCCAGGAACCAATCACGTGTCTTGTAGGATTTCACGTCCCCCTCATGAAACGCTGTTAGGTGTGCCATCTCCTGGCTAAATTACGGCAAGTAGAATCTGGAAAAATGTGTCCAAATAATGGACACAATACTGCATGAGGGTTAATATTTTAATTTTGGGATTAGACTAAAAACATGAAATCGAAAAAGAAGCTATACATTTCATCAGGAAAAGTCAGCAAAATAGTTGTGCTCAAAGCTGATAAAAGTGGCTATTAATATCCAATATTTTCAGATGATATAACATTTTAGGAAAATTATTGGCACTAAATATTAAAACAAAGTTCGAACTCTACAAAAACTATCTTTATTTTGAAAACTTTAACAAAGTTTCAGGGAGCTATCAGTGTTATCAAAGTGCTTAAAAGTTAAATTAAATCAACTTGTAGCAATAAAAAAAAGCTCCCCATAGTAAAAGTAACTGAAATGATAAACTTCATTTCAAATAATAAGCTCACAGGGTGAGCAGCATCTCCTATAAAGTTTTGTGAAAAATAAAATAATAAGTTCTCAGAAGGTAGGGAAAAAACGATAATCTTCCAAATGCGAAATATCAGAGCAGAATCACCACAATGGCACCTCATTTTATCAAGTTGTCGTGCGAAAGATCTGTTGTGCATAAAAAAAAAAAAAAATTCATTTTGCCTGTTAAAATTGAAAAGACACCAATAATACATGGATGAATCAAGTTCGTTATTATTTTTGATATTTTTTCCCAAACAATTCTTCGCAGCTCGGGTGGGATCATGCGGCGGAAATTACTCGTCGCCGTCCGGGGTCATCTACTCCCCGGACTTTCCGGACAAGTACGCGGCGGGGCGCGTTTGCTACTGGACGGTGCAGGTGCCCGGATCCTCCGCCATCCTCTTCAACTTCACCTTCTTCGACATCACGGATCAGGCGGACATGGTGGAGCTGCTCAACGGCTACACCAACGAGGTGGTGGCGCGTTTCGACTGGCGCAGCCCGCCCCGCCAGCTGCTCAACATCACCGGGGACTTCGTCATACTCTATTTCTACTCGGACCGGATCAACCAGGCCCAGGGCTTCGCGCTGCTCTACCAAGGTAGGGCTTCACCGTACTTTTGGAAACGGGGCTTCATGTTTGGAAATGGATCCCATTTATGAGAACCTTTTCCTAAAAGCGTCTGCATTACATCGTCGATCGCGGTTCGGTACATAAATTACCATCGTCCGAGGTATTATTTTTTGCATCCCTTCTGTTTACAGTTTTACCAGAATTTCATTTCTCCACATTTTTCACGTAAAAAAGTTAATTTGAGATAAGAATTATTATTATTAATAAGAATTATTAGCTTTTCCAAGATGCATATATTTCACATATGTTTCAAAATAAATTGCACATCTTTCCATGTTAAAATTCTCACAAGACGGACAATTTTTTTTTTTTTGACTGGTTCATACCATTCCAACCACAAGATATTTTTCACAATCCCCCCCCCCCCCCCCCAAATTCCCACGTCCTACTTTCCCACCTCCAAGATTTGACCATTTCAAACCATTCCTAATTCAAAATATGTTCCATATTCTGAAAGTTCCCACACTCTAAATGAACACGCAGTGTCATTCCACATCTAATTCCGTGGCATTTTCACAGGATTTACACGTAATGAAACTTCACTGAAGACGAAATGGTCTTCAGTTGTAAAGACATTCTTGATGTTGGCTTCTGTCCAGACTCAGTGCTCTTGAATGTTAACAAAAGCATGTCTGAGGACCGCATTGTTTGTGGTTTATGCTTGATTGACAGCCAATCAGTCGAGTCATCGGCACGGCAGCCTCCAAGCCGCATTTGCATGATGAAATTTCGGTTTGCAAAAAAATAGAAGTGTTTGACTTTTCCCATTAGTCCTCGGGGCTACGGCAGCGTCTGTAAGTCATATTTGCCTTTTCTTCTCAGAACTTTCTTATCGAGTCGCGGCAGTCCCCGTGTCGCTGGACTTTTTTTCTTTATGAATGCCGCCCACGTTCGGGAACATTGCGACTCTCTGATTGCATGGTCGCGCCGCACGGAGAACAATAAGCCTGCGGAGAAGTCAATGACCTCACTGCAAATATGCCGCTCTGCTTCCACATTCGTGCGGATGCTTGAGGAAAGGCTAATGGATGAGGGTGGCGTTAGCGAGACATCAGTCTAGATGGACATTAGATTTTAATTGACAATGACAAAATAGCAATATCATTCAAATGCAGCAAAGAAAAAAAAAGTTCCAAGATTTAAATCCACAAAATATAATGAAACCCACCGAAGAAAAACAAAGACAGACATTGTGAGTCGGAAACCATCACCTCCGCCGAGGCTTAAACGTTATCAGAGTGGGAAAGATCAAGTACGGTCTTGATTGTTAAAATGTATCCTATTGGGTTTTCCTTGTTGTGTTTACATTGTAACAATCGGGATCAGATCTGAATCTAACTTGGTTTCTTTAGTGAGTACAAATGGGTTTGCCATGTTGCATTTACACTAAAACAATCTATAATGTCTAAATAGTGTTGGCTGTTTATTTACTGAGGGTCAGATGGCCATATAGTATCTAGTTAAAACATGCCAAATGTTTGGGTTTTTCGATGTTGGATTTACATTGCAAAATCTGATTCGAGTATACACAATTAGCGTTAACGTTTGTTGCCTGTGTAATAATTTAGGAAATGGTGACCATGTAGAATCTGGATTGCTAAAATGTGTTGTATTAATTATTGTTGCGTTTACACTAAAACAATCTGGATCCAACCTGAATCAAATCTATTTTAGATTTATTCTTAAATATTTGTTGCCTGTATATTTACTGAGGGAAAGATGGCAATATATGATCTTGATCGTTTGAGAACGTAAAATGCAGTTTTCCATGCTCCTTTAACACTAAAAAATCTGGGTTAGAACTTAGAACTGAAACAAACCTATTTTAAAATAATTTACTTATTTATTTGTTGCCTTTGTATTTACTATTTGCTGGGAGGAAAATTACCATATCGGATGATATTGTTTGATTCCTAGTACCTGTCAAATGGGCCTTTACATTGCCACATATTGTCTGGCTCAATCTGATCCGAAAATAGTTTAGCACAAATTAGCATTCAAATTTGTCACCTGCATATTCAATTTGGCAAAGAGGAACGTGTAGAATCTCCATTGCTAAAAATGTGTCCGTTGAGATCTGAATTAAAACTTGAGCATGGTTAGGTTAAATTATCGTTGCCTTGATATTTATCATAATATACCAACTGTTAAATTCTTTACATTCGATTCAGTTATATTTTTCTGGAGTAAATGTTCTTGGCAGGCTATTTTCCAACAGAACTAACAAATCAAAGCCGCATTGCGTAGTTAAGTTGAATATTTCTTGTATTTTCAGTCAAAAGCAATCTATTAGAAACACAATATCATTTAAAAGTATTACCGTTTTAACACATTTTCAATCCAAAGGCACTGATGTGATGATAGAAGTCTTTTGAAATTTGTGGCGTGTGATTTAAGTGGTATGAAAACCCCGACGGAAGGACCCTGAAGTGAAGCATTATTAACGTCATAATTTCTCAGCCTAAAGCAATCTCTTGCAAGTCGGAACCTGAACGCTGATGGATGACATCTTTGTGTGAGCGGTAAAAATATTTGTGGATCTCGCTCTCCCGCGGGAGCGCACCAATGGCTTCCGCCGGTGTCATTGTTTTATGGTGCATACAGCAGGTTTATTGCGAAATATTTGGGTTTGGGAGCATCTGCCGCGTCCAAAAAATCACACGCATTTTGTTCGGGGTTAAATCTAGACTGTCCTTTTGTCACTGCTTTCTCGGCAGCGCTGAGAAGCCACAAGGACGAGGGGACGGCGGAGGACGGGGACGGGGGCTTCTCCAGCACGGTGGCACCTCAGCCGCCCCCCGGCGTCACCGACGGCGCCAACGTGACCACCAAAGGACGCTCGTCCTCCACCTCGCAGATACTCTACGTGATCACGTCCAGCCCCGGCAAACCGGACCACAACATGCCAGGTCAGTGGGCTGGACCCGGACAGACCAGCGGACGCAGCGCCAGTATGTCCAGCTCGCATCCTCCTGCCTATCTCCGCTTTCATACGCCTCTGCTTAAAATTGTCTTTCATTCTTATGAAAGGATTACCACCATTTCCCAAATATAGGACCCGCCTTAATTTTAGCGTCTCATTCTGGTCGATTCTGTGTCAGCGGTTCTCAACTTTTTTTCAGTGATGTACCCCCTGTGAAATTCGTTTTCAGCCAAGTGCCCTTTAACCAGTGCAAAGCGTTTTTAGGTTAAAAAAAAAGACATGACATCAGTGTCTGGTTTATTAAACTTAACAACCTATCAAACTCCTTTCAAAAAATAATCAACATAACTATCATATATTTGTCCACAAAAAAATCAACATATATTGCCAGACATGTTGTCAAAAGTAAATAATTATAAATATTTGTCGAGAGAAAATATTCAACATAAAGTGTCCTAAAATGTCAAAACTAAAATGTCAGACCTGTTCTCAAAAAGAAATAACTATAAATAAATATTTGTCCACAAAAAAATAAACAAAGTGTCCTATTTTGGAACTATTGTTCACAAAAATAAATCATTGACTTAATTATTAACAAATATTTGTCCACAATAATCAACGTAAAGTGCCAGACCTGTTCTGACAAGACCAGATCTGTTCACAAAAATAAATCATTTGACAGGTAACGAGAGGCGGCACGTGACAATTTGGGTCCAACCATTCTGGTATTGGGGAGAATCTGGCTTTTTAAAATAATGAAATAACCGACTGAACATAAAATTTGTTTTATGAATGAATATTTTAAATATTTTTAAAGGATTTTTGCATATTTGTTTGTTTTATTTAAAATCTGAAGTTTCCCCCCGGAGTTCCTTCAAGTACCCCCAGGGGTACCCGTACCCCCATTTGAAAACCTTTGTTCTATGTTACCGTGTATAAGATGCGACAATGCAAAAACTATAACAAAACAGAATATATCTCATATTTTTAAATTCTTCACATTTTCTTGTTTTCACATCCATAAGTTATATATTTACTGCGAGTTAAGTATGCTTCACATATCCTCCAATGTTAGCGGTCAGTGTAACGTTGAATACGATCAAAGCAATTGTTTTTCCTTCTCAAAAAGCTCACAATTAGATGTACACAAAAGAACTACAAAAGATGATTCGTCAAACATTTAAACTCTCTGATATTTGTTTTGCTGAGTCTGTGTTGCTATAATCTTAATCAATTTTTTTTGACATTCAAATGAACTTGAATGTTTTTCCCCTATTGAGTTTGTCATCTTGTCTCCCTTGTTTATTAAAACACTTTCACTAAGTTTGTCAAAAAGAGTTGGCCTATTTTAGCTTCATCCTGAAAATCCTCCTAGTTACCGAAACCTTTCTGTCAATTTCGACCAAGTTCCGACTTTTTAACCGTCTTGTACCTACAAGTATATTAGCGGGCCCTAAAGGAATAAAATGAAATTGTTCCCGTCGTGGTTCTGCAGCAAGTAATTAGCGTCACAGTGATGTAAGCTAACACCCCCACGTTTGTCTTGCGGATGCCAAACGGGTTATCATTATTGACGACACGTTTGTGCTATGCAGGGTGTGCCGTTGGCGTGAAAAGAGAAGATTGTACAAACCCCTTCTATCGTTGCGGTGTTTTCACTAAATGTTTTTTTTCCAGGATGTTTATTTTATCGAGCAGCGACGTGTTTGCCCTCGTGGTGTTTAATAGATTGTTTTCTTTTTTAAATAAGATTATCCGGAACACCAGTCGGGGTGAGATTTAGAGTTTTTAAGAACTTTGTGACGAATGCGATCATTCCAGCAGCTGTGCACGAATAATGCATCAACATCTCTTGACATTTCGCTGGCTCAGCTTTTGCCAGCAGGTGTTTCCTCGCATGCTTGTCCTTCTGCTCCGTTGCGCTTTTTGGACTTTCTAGCCCAGCGACACCACTGACGCTGTGTTAATATGTCACCCCGATATTTATGTTTTGTCGTTTGGCAGTGTGGACCATCTACGCCCTGGCCGCTCTTCTTATCCTCACCGTGGTCGCCATGTTGGCCAAGCTGCTGCTGCACATCACAGTCAAGTAAGCTTAATCGCAATTTAGTCCATATTCCATGCATAGGGCGGGGGCCAAAAGTCTTTTTTTTTGTTTGTTTTTTGCTTGTTTCTTTATATTTTAAGTGTGTTTTTTTCTTAAATCTTCCAGTTCCAAGCGTTATCTGAAAAGGAATTGTGTCCTATGCCTATGTAAATATGGATAGTATCATATGAAAGAGTGTGTATGACAGTGTGTAAACACTGCCATCCAATGGTCACAGTTATCACTACAGTGCTCAATTGGCGTATATTAGGTATTAGTCTAGGGTGTCAGCTACCCTCCATAAAAAAAATGTATTTGCTGAGAATTTTATGATTTATTATTGTTAGTACTATTTTAAAAGACGAGAATTCTCATACCCGAGACAGAGGTCAAGCCACATGGAGTGTGTGTATCCATAGTAGCCTTTTCAGATGGCACTTTAAAAAAAAATTGTTTTTCACTTACAACGTATTCCATAAGTATTCAAGCCACATGGAGTGTGTGTATCCATAGTAGCCTTTTCAGATGGCACGTTTAAAAAAAAAATTGTTTTTCACTTACAACGTATTTGGAGAATTTGCTAAGGATATGCGGGGTTCAATGCCTCCGACAAGGTTAAGGATCACTGCTTTAGGCACAAACGGCGCAGCAACACTTGTAGACAGAAAAAGTACAGATTTTTTTAACAGCATAAAATAAACATTTTAAAATATCACGAACTTTATATCAACAGCAAGATGGAAGTAGGTGAAAAGATCTGATGTGCTGAAAGCAAAAACAAAAACATGATTGTATTATTTGTTTCAACAACTTTTCTAACAGGGACCACTTATGGTCCTTAAAATGCTTTAAACAAATGTTAAAATTCGGAAAACCCCCAAACAGTTAGGAATCAACGACGTAACTTGTCTACTAAGCAATTGATATTTTTGACCTCTAGGGGGGGAGCCGTTTGCCACGATGAAGCTGAAGATTAGGACCCGAGACTAACCTCTGCGATATTGTGCACGCAGGTCTCCCCGAATCCCCACGGTGAGCGGCTCGGATAGCTGCAGCCCAAGCGCCTCCGCGTCATCAGAGCCGTGGATCATCCTGTACCGGCCCTCCACCATCTCCCTGTTCAAGAAGAAGCTCAAGAACCACCACCATCACCACAACCACCACGGAGACCTCAGCCCCCTGGTGGGCAACTAGCGCTACCGGCCCACCGCTTCCTCTGAACATGATGGTTAGCCGGACGCTAAGCTAACAAGCGGCTAATGCGGGTTTGGCGCCCTCTGTCAAGATGGATGCCAACTTCCCGGCGGCATCGCTCCTCCATCAGGGTCGTGCCGCTTTCCCGTAACTTGGATGCAAAAGTTCTTGGGGCGACCGGTCGCCCTCAGGGAGGACCGAGCGCTCACGAGTCGGAGCGCACGCGCCGAGGTCGGGGCGGAAGTCTTCAAGTGCCTTACGGCATATCCCCCCTCCCTCCACTAACACGTCTCCTACGTGGCGAGGATTTATTTTTCTAAGCCTTTGTAAATAATCGTGACGAGGCGTTTAATGACCAGTTCATTTGTGTTCTTTGTCTTTACTGAACATATTGTTCGCATTAGCTTTGAAGCGCGGGTGGGAGGGTGACGTCGTGTCTCTGGTAATTCCGTATCCTTTGTTCGACGCCATTGGTTCAAAAGTATTGGGGCGCCCAATATTCGCAATGAATGAGAATTCAAAATCACCTGATCGTCAACATCAAATTCGGATTTCAATATATTTGCAGTATGTTTAGAAAAACATATGGCCAAACTACGCACGCTCGCACTTAACTGCCTTAGCGCAAACAAATGCTTCCTTTTGTTCCCTTTGGAACGATAAGAAGTACATTTTTATTGGTTGATAAACAAATTTAATTAGCATAGTTACAGTACTAGCGCTTGAGTGCCCCGCATATGAACACCGTGTACGTTTAATCAAACATACGACAAATAGGTGCAAACTTGACTTAACGTAGGCTGAGCACAATAGAAATTTGCAACACTCATCCCAGTACTTTTGTCCAAAAATATGCACGCAGTCTTTTTCATGTCGACCAATCAACGAGTACATTTTTATAGTAAGAGTACTTTTAACATGATGCACTTGAATTTTTAGGTCCAGTACAGACAGAAGAATTTTGCGAGCAAACCCAGAAAACCGGCCCCGACGTGCGCAATGAAGGCACTTTGATTTCATCACAATACAGAGTAGTGGGGGGGGGGGGGGGGGGGGGGGGCATAGAATATATTATTGCAAGCAAGCATTTTGCATGCGTTCCCACTTACCACACCTCAGACCACAGAAATATTTTTCAAAACACGTGATTGTTGGCCGTTACATGTGTACCGAATCTTCGAGAGATTGCCAAATGTGAAACAAAAATTTACTAAGGATAACTTGAGCACTTGCATCCAAAATGCAGAACTACAGTGACAAAATTTAAGCCAAAATGTGAATTGGGAAAAAAAATGCCCCGACTTTAATAAGTGTCATACCCCACTAGGAAAAAAATCATATATTTGTATTGGCGAATAGCATATAACAGTAATCTGTAAATTTGACTGCAGAGCGCTAATATTTAAACACCTCACCTCAAATAAATATAATATTTTTAAGACTTTTTCTTTTTTTTTACTGGTTCATAAAGGTTCATCAATTTAATAAAACATGATGAATAATTAATACCAAGCAAATGCCAAACCTCATAGCCAGATCACTCCAAATTAAATGCCTCACCCCAAACATCTTAAGTATTTTAAATAACACCAATCCGCGCACAATAATACACATTAGCGTGATTTTACGTCTTATCATGAATACTTCACTTAGATTAGCCTTAGCAGGCACACTTAAAGGCCATGTTTCAAATAAATGTCGACAAAAAATTAAAAACCTCACCCCAAAAAACACCAATCCACTCACAATCACGCAGTAGTTTGATGTTACATCTTATCGTATAGACTTTAGCTAAATTACCCAGAGCACTCGCACCTGCCTCAAATAAATGTCTACAGAACTGAAATTAAATACGACGTCTTTGAAAAATTAAAATACTATGTACTGTTGCTTTTTAACCAAACATCGACCAAATATTACACATTAGCACTGTCACAAAGCCACAAATACAGTGCAGACTTAACTTAGAGCACTCACACTTAAATGCCTCACCTCAAATAAACACCACCAACAACTGTACTGTATGTCAAACGTCACGCCGCGGCGACAACACTTGACGCAATTTATTCTTTCGTGCACAAACTTGACGTTTAACCTCATCGCATCACCTGAACACCTCCACTCAAATAAATGCCGTCAACAGTTTGAAAAAGCTAACGAAAATCGACCATATTGTACATAACGACACTTCGTGCTGAAAATGCGTACTTCCGCACTTTTGCGCAAGCTGTTTAGCATGGATCAATTAGTTTTCGCTTCCCAACTGTCATTTTGAGAGAAAGCTAAGCAAATTTAAGACCAGTCAAAGTGACCATCGGCGTATTTCCTCCAGAGTAATGCAAATAAATGCAAATAATATGTGGTCTACTACCACCCACTTCCTCATTGTCATCTTCCTTTTCTTCATGAAATAAAATTGTACATATCAGAAATAGTGAGATTTATAATTTATACAGTAAATTATTCTTTATTTTCTATGTGAACGGGAAGTATCTTTTGTATTAAAAAAAAGAGAGATAAAGTTTCACAAAAAAAAGAAAAAAAAGTGAAGTAGCTGCTTGGTTTTATTTCATGTGTCCCGGTTGCAAAAATAAAATCTGCATGTTTCCTACAGACTGTTTTTCTTTCTTTTTTTTTTGTCTGCGTGGGAAATCCTGAAACATTTTGCCACAAGCCCAGCGTAACATGTTGTGACGCTCAAATGCTTATCAGATCTGGCAAATGGCTCGCAGATCCACACACAGAGGTCGTACCCCCGCGCCTCGCTCCCACCATCATCATCATCATCATCATCATCATTATCCTGGACAAAATATGTGAATACGACTAACAATCCCCTGGATTGTAATTTTAAAACACATTATGTATTTTTTATGATTAGCTATTTGCAGCACCTGGGCAACAAAATGACAAAAAAAAATAGTTGAGCTCTGTAAAATAAAGTTGAATGATGCCATAAAAGAATGTGGATTCGTATTTTCAGTTAAGACTTCCCCCTGAAAAGCACAGCTCAACACCCACATAAAATGATTGACGTAGTACATTCTCAAAAGGTTTAGCTATTATCTCTGGCGCCCTCCTTTGGAAGCTAGCTGTATAGACTATGACTTGTTATGACTGCATAGCTAAGTGAGCCTTTTTAAAAAGGAAATATCACCTTATACATGGTTTTAAAGGCTCATTTTTTCAAAACTGCCTTAATTTAACCCTTGTGGCATTATATTACAAATTATGGAAATTCCTTTGATTTTTATGATGTCAATGGGAAACAAAACACTAGGAAGCTGAAATTTCCAGCAGATGATTAAAACACGTAAAATTTAAAAATGCAATGATTCTGACATTTCTATGTGATTGCAGCTGGACTTGGGAGATTTTGTATACAAGAATAATCATTGTCCAAATTTTGGACCATATGAAACAATAATTAACATTTTTGAGATGCATTTTAATAGGATTTACTACATTGAGTTTCCTGCGATTTTTTGCAACATTTTTTTGTCAACTCGTGTTTCACCTCGAGACTGTAGGGGGCAGTAGGGACCAATTAATGGCAACGTCTTAAAGCAGCGGTCCCCAACCCCCGGTCCGCGGACCGGTACAACTGGTACCGGGCCGCGTGGGCTGCACACGAAATAATGTTTTGGAGATGATTTAGTTTAATGGTGCGTGTGCACCGAACGCGAACGAGGCAAACAAGCGGAGCGTTTTGTATTGTAGTCAATGGAGTTCGCGTGACTGGGCGCGAAGGCACGTCGGGCGACGCGATGGACGCGAATGGAGCGACGCAAATGGCCGCCTTTCGAGTCAAGTTATTTTTTATTTACTTTTTCCGCGTTTCGAGTCGCCACAACCAATCAACTTCGGGAACATTCAACGGCTCACGCAGGGGGCAGGAATGAATCATGGCGGCCGCTTTGCGGTCACCGGGAGCGATCCAACACGGCCAGCTGAGCTTTCAATATAAAACAGAGCCAAGCAAGAGCACTCACCTGGCTTGTCGAAAGGCGGAAGCGAGAACTTGGGACAATTGGTATGTGCAGCGTTTGCTTCACTTAACAACTGTTGAACCGTAGTTACTGTGCTAAGCTAACGATAGCGCAGCATTGTCAGCACAATGTTTAGCACGGTCTCGGTCACTGGATTGCGACATTGAAACTTTTATTTTTTTGGCAGGCGAGTATTGCCGCAAAGAATAAAGGTGCTGTCCGTGAAAATATTGGCTCTGTCACATCCCAGAGAAGTGAAAGTTCTCAGCAATGCTCTTTTTTACGGATCTACCGTGAAGTGCACAGCAAGCTCGCCCTCCTCCCCTCTCCTCTCGCGATTAAA
The DNA here is from genome assembly GCF_059441005.1 of Hippichthys cyanospilos. Taxonomy (NCBI): domain Eukaryota; kingdom Metazoa; phylum Chordata; class Actinopteri; order Syngnathiformes; family Syngnathidae; genus Hippichthys; species Hippichthys cyanospilos. The sequence continues at coordinate 12,507,715 of NC_142369.1, read as the reverse complement.
AAGAAAGTGGACAAAAATACCATACTCCGTCCATACGTTTGTGATGTGGTTTTTAAAGCACCCCCCCCCCCCCCCCCCCCCCGTCCGCAATATAAATCTGAGGCGTAGTGACAAGGATGATGTGTTTTTTTAGAGCAGATAGCACCCTTGGTCCGCAGTCCAAATTTAAGGCGTTGACCGGGCCGCGGTGATCAAAAGGTTGGGGACCACTGTCTTTAAGTGTCACCGTCGCGTCACTGGCAATGACAGTTGCCACTGAACAATTTTGAATGGTTGAAGGAAAAAATACTCCTAAATTTCTTTAATTACACCTTTAAAAGCATTTAATAAATGAGTAAAAAAATGCATTGTGTATAGTTTGCAAAGTGTGTGCACAAGGGTTAAACGTTTTTAGCGTCTTTGAAATCACCTGATACATGGTTTGACAGAACTTGATTTCTTTTATTAAGTCAATTTTGGAGAAAAAAATAATAACACAAACAGACATTATTAATTAATTCCAACAAGCAGACAAGAAATGAGGTGTTTTCTGTTTTGGATGCGCTCTCAAATGTTGAGTCTGGATTGTACACGTAAAAGCCACTTGTGAGGCTTTTGTTGCCATGACGCAGGCAGCAGGCGTGGTCGCTGCGGTGATGTCATAGCTTGAAACCCAAGTGAAGGGCGACCACGCCGCCAGTCAAGTTGTGGTAGCGCACACCGCAAAAACCCGCATCCAATAGCATTTCCTTCAACTCCTCCTGCGTATTGAGGACAAAAACATTAAAAGAAAAAACGACAATGAAGTTATAGCAGATTTTTTTTCATTAAATTTTTGAGAAAACATTAGAAAAAGTTGAATATAACTTTGGAGTTGGGAAAAAAAAGACACGTTTTGACAAGAAATGCAATTTTTAGACGTTTTTAAGTGATTTTTTTTTAAATATTTAGATTTTGAAAAGCTTAATACTTTATGCTTTGTAAATTTGAAAAGTGTTATTTTAAGGGGTGTAAATTCTAACTTTTAAGTTACAGTTTTGAGGAGGAAAAAAACTGATTTATGGATATTAAACGCCATTTTAGTGGTATTTTCCCTAAAAAAAATAGTATGCACTTCTGAGAAAACAGCTGTGATTTTCAAGAGGAAATACAGTCTGATGAAAATGACCATATTAGAAGATTAAAAACTTTAATCTCGAGTAGTTTATTTTTCCATCAAATTTGGATATTTAAGAAACGAACCACATCATTGAAAACAAACAAACAAACAAACAAACGGAACACCGACAGCCAAGATGTTTTGTAGTCACCTGAGCAGGAAACTTGCGGATGCTTTCCACCAAATACTGGTACGACTTCCAGTCCCCAGCGATCACCTCTCCCAAAACTGGGATCACCTGGAAGCTGTAAGCGTCATACAGCCTAGCATAAAAAAAAGGGGAGGGGTAAACATTACGTGATCTTTGTGGTGCGCATGCATTTTTCATTGGTTTTTGGTTCACCTGGCCAGGATGGGATTGCTGACTTTGCTGAACTCCAAACACATGAACATGCCTCCGGGCTTGAGGACCCGCAGGGCCTCTTGCAAGGCCTAAACATACACACAAGATGGTTTTCAGGAAAGAAAAAAACCAACAAAAACAGGCCATCAACCCTTTAAAAAAATATTAAAAACCAAAAACATCTTACGATACATCGGCGTATTTTTTAGCGGCTAACTACATATGGTGCTTTTGTCAGCAAGGGGGGCCTAACTAACATGATTTTGGTGCAACTTCCTCCAAAGCACCTGATTCCAATGATCAGGATCATTGCCTTGTTTCTATCCCCCCATAGAGATTTACAATACACAATCATTTTGTTCTCTGAAAACAGAAAAACACCACAACAAAGGTCTCCCTAAAAACAAACAAAATCACATTTTGGAAAAACAAAAAAAAACATATCATAGGGAGACACTACAGAGACTCAAACCCAGGTTTCCTGGAGATGATTTTTTTTGTAGACCAGTCGGCCACTTCAGGTGGGAGTTTGTTTTTAAAATATACAAGTGAAGCGTTTTCACAAAATCAGGCTTATGTCTTTGAAATTTCAAACAGAGATATTGATATATTCTAATTCAACACTTAATTCTCTTTTAATTATATATAGTACACAAGAGTAGCTCAAAGGTTACAGTAGTTTGAACGTTGCCAGGTTGAAATCTCTGAAGTTTAGCGTTTTGCCACCTTTCAATGGTGCGCATGGTGTACTACTCCCTTAGTTTCAAACACTTTGATTACATTTTGAAACTTTTGGTTGCCTGGAAATGAAAATTGAGAACCTAAGGCGGTTGCGTTTGTTGAAATCTGAAAATGGGTTTCTCTGTGGAAAATTCATATTTTTGTCAAATCAAACCTAGTCACCATAAGATGACTTTTGTAAAAAAAAAAATAATAACAAAAAAGCCCTACATTACTTTCATGTCATTAATTTTCTTATCAATGCAATTAAAGGAAACTCATAAATCTTTTTTGTACAGCTGACCATCATAAATGTACATACAACTTCTACCGCGTCCAGGCTACGACCCGAAACCTTCCGAGAACATCTCACATGCCACGAATGACCGAAAACGAAATGACAAAAGCACCTACCAGCTCCACGTGCGTGACGTTGCGAAGGCCGAACGCAATCGTGTAAATGTCAAACTGATTGTCATCGAATGGCAGCTCCTCTGCGTCCCCCACCACCCACGAAACACCTGACGCACAACAGAAAAAATACACACAGCACAAAAACATAAATAAAACACAAACCAGATAGGAAAGAACAAACCAAAAACAAAGACCCACAAAAAATATTTACAAAATTCAAAAATAGAAGCAAAGCATACACAATGAACCAAATAAAATTAGACAAGACAAATACACATGAAAAGAAACAAAAACACACTACGTTGCATATACAAAATGACCCCCCCCACAAAAACATACAGTAACATAACACAAAATCTAAACAAAAACAAACAACAATCAAAAATACACATTCAAAAAGAAGCGCACACAAAAACAAAAATCATGCACAAATAGCAAAACATACATGCAAAAACACACAAACAACAAAAAAACTGATTAGCAAAGACTAGCAAAATGACAGAAACAGATGGAGAAAAAAACTAGACAAAACAGACAAAAAAGAATACAAAAATACATACCAAAAAAACAATGAAAAAGAAAGCACAAGACACAAAAACAACATGCAAATACAAAACCGAGACACACAAAAACAGTTACATGAAAATAAAAACACACACACATTCAAAATTAAAATCATAAACACAGAAAACCTAAAACACAAACCTAAATTATTTGCATTCAAAAACAAAGGAATGATATGGCTTTCATTCATTGGCCACAAATGCCTTTTTGGCATTCATGTTTTTTTCTTTTTTTTTTTTTGGTCCTGACCATCAGCGAGGTCCCTGTGCTGGGCTTTCCGCTTGCCCACTTTCAGCATCTCCTTGTTGATGTCACACACCACCACCCGGGATTGGCCGGCTCCGCCTTCCTCGCCCTCCTCGCCCTCCTCGCCCTCCTCGCCCTCGTCACGGGACGGCGTCTGCGCGTCCGTCCGCCTGGCCCGCCGCTCTTTTTGGAAGGCCACGTAGTCCAAGAAACGGAAGGCGATGTCGCCTGCCGCAAGAGGACGCATCATTAGCTACAGTACGACTACCTCGTCTACTTTCAGCTTTTTTTAAATTTTATTTTGGAGGCCTCATTTCATGCCAGCGCCGGTGCTACAAAAACAAATTATCAAAACTGCGCAAAAAACATTACATTAAAGAAGGCATTTCTAGCTTTTTTCAAACTGTACTCTGTTTAGAAAAAAAAAAACATTTTGCAAGTAGTGTGTCTTTTCTTGAACCTCTCAGGAGTCACCTACACAGAACAAACAGGCTGGTACGCCAGCTCCCTCTAGTGGTTCATAAAAGCATCACTACCTAGGGAGTACAATCAGTTGTATTTCACTTTTAAGCTCATCACATTTGTGTTTAATCTTTCCAGAACTGAACATTTGTGTATGTTGTCGAGCCAACTTAATTAAGGTTTTGTGGCTTAATTTGAGCCGTCAAGATGGTCGCTTTTGATGTTGTGGCGCACCTGTTCCGCCGGCCACGTCCAGGAGCAGCGCCCCGGGCTGAGGGTGCATAACATGCAGCAGCGCGTCTTTCCACAGACGATGGATGCCCAGACTCATGGCATCGTTCATCACGTCGTACTTCTGGGCCACGTTCTCAAACACCTTATACACTACAACAAAGACAACATGTGCAAATGCCATGACACACATATTCTACCGACAAAACGAATTCGGGCATGTTTTTAATCTGCTATTCCAAAAAAATTTACTCGACCCTAAAATCCGGCACTATAAATTGCAGCAAAAACCACACATATTTGGAGAGATTGTTATTTTTAATTGACTTGTTTTCCATGGCTGCTAATAAATTATAAAACTCGTGGGAGTGCAGTTTATTTTTGACATCGGGTATAGTTTACGCTATTCTAATTGGTAGGAAATCAGAGTAAAATTGTCGACTCAAAAACTAAATTCGAAAGCGATATTTTGGAATAGTTGCAAAAATATCTCAGCTTTTAGTCTTTCGGGAATGTAAGAGACTTTAAATGCAAGTAATTGATAGGTAGGTAATTGACAGCGACAGTTTCATGAAATGTCAACTCACCTTTCTTCGCTTTCTCGGCCTCCGGGACAGTTTCGTAGCCGAAATGAGTGTTTTTTTCCGCGGCTCCATCGCCAAAACTTCGACAGAACGGTGGCGCGCCACAGCGAGGCGATGGGTGCCAACCGAGCGACCCAGAGAAGAAGGCGGCCGAGGAGGATCGACGAAGAGCTCTTCGGACCAGTAGCCGAACGGAGGCCGCCATCTTGACTGATGCGACTCCATTTTGCGTCATGCTTGCGTCATCAAAAGGCGACCTAAAGTCAGTAATCGCCGTCTTCACAATGTGCATATTTTATTTGGGGAAATGTAAAACTTTATTCTTGAAAAATAGATAAATATTTAAATCTTAAAAATAGTTACAGATCAAAGATAGATAGATAGATAGATAGATAGATAGATAGATAGATAGATAGATAGATAGATAGATAGATAGATAGATAGATAGATAGATAGATTTTTTTATATTATGCTTTTAAAAACATTAATAGAAAATGTGAAAAAAGAGGCCCCCCCAAAAAAAAAAAATCAAAACGACACTTAAATTGACATTTTCATTTAGTTTTTGTTCATTGAAATTTGCATTTCGTTTTTGTTACTGTTTTTCTTTGTAATTTTAAATTAAGATTAAGGTTACAAAATAATGTTTTAAAGTCATGTTTCAGTAAGGGTTAAGATTCCAAGAAATGATTTCAGAGCAGGGTTCAGGTTTCAAACATCCATCCATTTTCTAGAACCACTTATCCTCACAAGGGTTGCAGGCTTGCTGGTGCCTAATCCATCTGACTTGGGGCAGTAGGTAGGGAACACCCTGAACTGTTTGCCAGCCAATCTGAGTGTGGGAAGAAGCCGGAGTGCCCAGAGAGAACCCATGCAGGCTCAGGGAGAACATGCAAACTCCACACTGGAAGGCCGGAGCCAGGTGGATTTGAACTCGAGTCACTCAACTGTGAGGCGGATGCGCTAACCACTCTTCCATCCAGAAAGTTTTGAAAATAGTGTTTGACGTTTCAAACAGGTTATGTTTTATTACAATGTTTCAAATCAGCAACATAACAGTTTTAAAATAGGGTTTCAAACGAGCAATTCAAATGGTGTGGGTTTTGAATTTGGGCTTTAAACCATAGTTAGATTCAGAAGAAGGGTTTAAAATTAGGGTTTTACATTCCATTAAGGTTTCAAATTAGGGTTTAAAACTAAACTAAACTTCAAACCAGAGGTAGGGTTTCAAAGTGAGGTTTTAAACTACATTTGGATTTCAGATTTGGGCTAAGGTTTGAAACTAAACTTCAAACTAAACCAACAAGGGTTATAATGTCAATGGGTTAGTATTTCAAAGTAATGGCTCAAATTCAGGTTACAGTTTCAAATTAGGGTTTAAAAGTAAAGTTAGGGTTTCAAAGCAGGGTTTTAACCTCAGCTTAAGTTTAGAAATTTGTGTTTAGAGTTTGGGGAAGCCTTTTCTGTCGGTTTTGTGCAGCGGCAAAGAGGAAGACGAGACAAGTTGAATAAAAGTGTATATTTGACAGATCTTTGTACACTGGTAATTACAAAACTGTACGGTACTAAAGTTTTCAAATGTTTTTTGGTCAGAAGATTGAATCATCTCATCTCGTGTGCAATTCTGAATGAGCATGTATATACAAAGTCTCACGCACGTAAGTGATTTCCGTTGTCTCTCCGATAAACTCTGAACATAAGACATGGCTTCAAGATAAATATATTAGTAAATAAATATTCAGAGAACATATTTCCATTCATGAAATGCCTTTTGCTATACAGGTACACAAATATACACAAGATTGATGTCTAGCCTTTCTCATAAAAATTTGTAAATGGTACTGTATGACGGACAAATAATTATACTCTTTCTTTAGAAAAAAATACAAAATATTAATTTGTACACATTTTCATCTTCTTAAGTGCTACAAACAATACAAACAAACATTAAATAATGACTCGCGTACCCCCAAAAAACAACAGCAACAAAAGTGTTATGTTTGCATACCGTATCGCTATGCAAAAAGGCAACATTTTGGGAAGCCTGTCCTCTCCATGTTTGTGAGGTGTGTGTATATTTCATAGAAACAGCACGGACAAACAGAAAGGCAAGAATGTGTATTGTGTTACGACTGCATCGTTTTGTTTTCTTTCGGTACAAAAAGATACCCTTTTGACATAGACTTTTGCTTTGGCCTTTTGATGCAACCTCGTTGACGGCAAAAACCCTTTTAGCATTTAGCCAATCGCTGGCTCAATGCGTGTCCTTGTCCTAACTTAGAAGAAAATTGTTTTTGTGTGCTTTAAGTATCGTCCAAATGGACTTGGGGGGGTTCAATTAGATCGGGGGTTTTGAGTAAATGCCATATAACTTTGGAAAGAAAACATTTCGCGGGAATAAAACTTATAAACGGCAACCTTCTCCTTGCTTGCAAATAGTGATGAAATTGCAACCCGTTACTGTTTAAGTGCTTGCCCCGGTTCTTTTTTAACTGATTGGCTGCCCTCGACAAGTATAGATGTCAAGGATCCATTTTAACTAAACTGGCGGGGAATGGGATAAGGTTCACATTTTTTCTCGTGACACCTTACTAGTGCACTGAATTTTCTTATTCGGAAGGACAAGGAGCATACTAGTACATGCGGACCTTTAGGATATTGAATAAATGTTCAAACGGCTTTCCATCCGAGCTGTCACGTCTCCTGGAAAAACTGTCGGGCGCTTTCTAATGGTGTTGGTGGGTGGTGCTGATGTGATGTGTGTGTGTGGAGGGGTGGGGGTTAAGTCTCAATTTCAAAAGAAAATGTTTTTAGTCTTGTATATTTAGAGCATTTGAGTGATCCATGAAAAACTGTCATTTCAATCTTGAGCCCCTGAAGCTGGTTTCACTTATGATGAAAATACACTAAACCGCAAGATGCTAAGAACACTTTGTGCTTTCACATTTCTTCTATGTGCATCGGTGATTCCCAACCACGTGTTAAATGAAATGATCACGTTTCATTTAAATGCTCTGAAAATTGTTTGTCTTTCTTTCTTCATCTGAATGATGTAAGAATGATGTAAATACTTCTCCACAAAATGGCAGAAGGTCCATTCAACTGTTAGCAGTAGGTTTGTGTACATCTCAACAGGCCGAGGCTACTTTGGATTGAATTGAGAAAGGATTGTTATTATTTCAACATTATCGTTGTTGTCAGGTGGAAACATCACATGTCCAAATATGATCAAATATTTTTTTTCTCCTCAGAAATCAGAACAAATGATCAGTTTTCACATGGTCTGTTATATTCACAGATTCCCCCATTTAAAGTGTGTAAAACAAAAATGAGTAAAAATGGTTTGGCTCACTGGTATATATAGATAGTGTAACTGTAATGCTTTGGTTGCAGAAGGAGCTGGTCGGCCATGAGGGTGACACACAATTTTCACTTCATTCCTGAAAAATCGACATTTTTAGGGTTGCAAGGTTTCCACTGGACATCAACTGCTTTCTATTTCCAACACTTGAGTTTTGTGGTATGCCATAAGACTTTGGTTGGGAAACACACACACACATACAGTATATTGACCCATTATCTATAGCTGCTTATTCTCACTAGGGTTGCTGGCTTGCTGGTGCCTATCCCAGCAATCTTCAGGCAGTAGACGCCCTGGGCCGGTTGCCAGCCAATCGCAGGGTTTATGTATAGGATGTTAAAATCTATTTTTCTTTTCTGACCCTCCAGAGGGATGTGGGAAGTACGTCGAAGCTCTAAAGGCAGTGTGAGATGCAGCTGTCAAACCCTGGATGGAAGAACCGCAGAACCGCTGACATTAATGGCCCACAGGAAAGAACGCGCGAAAATTTCAGTAGAAAGCCCCAAGTTCCTACACATTCACCAGAAATGAGCCTTTCGGCAGACACGCCGAGGTTTCTTCACAACCACATTCACCTGAAAGCAAGGCAACTCAAGGTTACAAACCACCGAGCGACTGCTGCGGTACCAAATTGCAATTCTGTTTTTCAAACACCCAGACAGCCCTCAGTACTTCGGCCCAAGGCGTTTTCAGAGAGCTGAGGCGGAAACAAAGCCTTGGTCTCCTCGTTCTGAGGGTACGAACGACCCCGGGTGAAGAAGTCGTCGTTTTGCGCTTCCGACTCCGTCGGCAAAAGGCCGCTTTCGCAATCGGTGTCCTCGGGGATGATAGGTATTCGCTGGTTGAGTTCGCAGCAGCCCTGCGCCGCGCAAGCGTCCGAGTCGGCGTACTGCACGTTGACGGCGCAGTCCTCCGCGTAGTGTCCCCTGTGGACCTTCATCTCCTTGTAGAAACAGCAAGGGAGTCCTTCGTAGGGGTCAGAGGAAGGGCACGAGTAGTTCTTGGAGCCCCGGGGACAACGTCCGAGCGGCTGCTCCGAGTCCTGCGCCTTGCACTCGGCTTTCTGGGTGAGCACCTCGAAGCAGCAGGCGCACGCCGCTCCCGTCCCCGCGCCGAGCTCGCCCACCTCCGCCCTGCTGTCGGCTACCGACACTTCGGGGGCGCCGTTCTCCCTGGGTTCCAGTGACGATCGACTGCTGTAGTTGGGCTCCAAGCTGCAGTTGGACAGGTGGTCCCCGGAGTTGTAGGGGAGCTGGAGGCGGTCGTGTCCCGAGGGTCCCGCCGATGACGACGTCGGCTCCTCGGGGGCGGAGGGGCACACGGCGGTCCCGGCCTCCCCCGTCGAACCCCTGCACGGACTTTTGCTCCGGTAGACGTAGGGATCGTAGTCGCTGCTCAAGGAGCTCCGAAAGGTGGAGCAGCTCCCATACACGCCCTGGTTGCTGACTTCGGTACAGTCCAACATGGAGTCGCTGGAGGAGCAGTGGCACGGGCCTGAGCTGCTGCTGCTGCTGTCGCTCCCGGGGCAGTCGGCCAGGTAGCCGCTGCACACCGAGCGGTGGCCGTGGTAGCAGCTCAGGCCCGGAGCGCCGCCCCCGTCGCTTAGCCTCGAGGAGGACGCCGAAGCCATGTGTACCACTGTAGGGTACAGGAGTCCTTGCTGGAAGGCCCTGCCGTGGTGGGCCTTGTGATTCTGACCCTTGGGGCCCTGGCCCCCCTCAGGGGGCTGCTGGGGGAAAGTCAAGCCCTGGAAGTAGTAGTGCTGGTACATGGTTTCATACTGGGAGAAACATGCCGCCCGCGAGAAGTTGCGGCCGTGGAATTTGGGGCGTTTGAAAGCTGGGTGGTGTGGGGGCGGCTGTGCTTGGTAGGCGGGGGGCCCGCGGTGCTCCAGTCCGCAATGGTGAGCGTTGAGGGAGTGCTCCATGTGCAGGGCGGGGTGGTAACTCCGCAGGAAGGAAGACGTCGCCTGGGGCGGGTACATGCCCGAAGGGTCTGGGTGCTGGTCCACCGTCAGCACGGTGATGGCGTTGCCGTGAGCGTCCATGCTGGTACGGGTCGGGTAGGCCGTCATTTGGCCGGCCCGCTGCACTCTCCCGGGGTAGTGGACTGGCAGGACCACCCTCTGTTGCCGCCCGTGAAGCGGGTTGCCGGGGTCCATGCATGCGGGGCCTGAATTTCCCTTCTTTTGCTCTATGGACACAAACAAACAAGATTGAAAAAATATCCAATTAGGAAGCTGTTAAAAGCTTATGTAAAACTGTGGCAGGCGAAGCAGTTCACGGGGGGGCGGTTTCCTGGCCTTTCAAACATTTTTAGGAGCGGTGTAAAATTTACAGTCAACGTCTATTTTCAATATGGCCTCTGACTTTAAAAGGGTCATAACATCGTCAAATAAAAATACATGTTCAGTGGCATCAGTCCTATCCAAACATTTTTTTTTGTTGGGGGATTGGGGTGTATAAACTTTATGTACAAAAATGGTAAAAATTGAATAGTGGCAAAAGTAACCTCTGTATATTTATATCTTTATGAAATTGAAATAGTAATATCTATTTTGTCATAATTCGATTATTATGACTTTTGCATTATGGGAGTGCAGGCCAATGCCCATCATCGAAGTCATTTAAAGGCTTGCAAATGTCATAAGTTTGACCGCTTCCGCCACCAGGTGGTTTTGGGGTGTAAACACAAAAATTTCTATTGCACCCCGTTTGCAAGTTGCTGTTGAAAGGATTAATGCAAAAACAAGGGGAAATGCACAATAAAACATCTTGTTTTCAATATGTCCAAAATCTACAATATGTCCAATTTTGAATGGCAGTTAATGAGCCTGACATGGGCTAAATTTGACACCTATAGGGTGTGCCTCTCAACCTTCCATTTGCAAGAATTTAGAAAGGAAGGCAGCGTGGCATATTTAAAGTCACCATGTTTTGACAATCTTTGCAATATTTTAGCCTCCAAGTGGGGTTTTTTGTGTACTTTTCATTTGATGTCACATCAAAAACAACAAAAAGCCCGAGTTGGGTCATCGTTTCCTCCAGGAGTTAACGGTCTTTTGTTATCTGAAGCAGGGCTTGGTTTCTTACACAGAATTTAACTATGTATCTGTGGGGAAAACACCAACACGCATTTACAGCCTAGGCAAGACGAGTTCAAATAGAAGGTGTTGGATTTGTTACAAAATTGTGTCACGTAGCATGCCAGCAAGGCTACAAGGTGAAACACACTGAATAACTTACCAATGATGTTGTGTCTGCAGTGAGGGCAGGTGTGATGCTGGAGCAACCAGGGGTCCACACATTTCTTATGAAAGCGGTGCGCACAAGGAATGACCCGCAATTCCTGAAAGGAACATGGAAAGAAAAAGAAAAAAAAAAAAAGCAGTGTTCAGCCACAGGAATGAAGGACGTAGATGAAAGCTGTTGACTGCTTCATTTACTTTGATACTGATGGTTACATTAAGATTCAATAGGCAAACTTCTCGTACCTGTCTTGTAATTTAAATTTTTGTTCATTCATAATAGCTACGATAATATTTCACAATAATTAGCAACTTGATTCATTTGGGCTTTAAACTTATCAAAACGTTAGCAATATAATATTATAATATGGTAAAATATCAAATAAAATTATAATATAGTATATAATATAGTATTTATAATTATCAAATTATTTTACTAATGTGTTTATCAATGGATGTAATTTAAATGATTAATTTTAGAATAGTAACACGTCATAAAAAACATTTTATTAATGCTTCGTTACATAAAAAAACATTTATTTTTGTTTGCGAGAAATTAATTCTAATTAAATCAATTGCACATGATTCAAAAAATGGCATGATGTAAAGTAAATAAAATACAGAACTTTACTAAAAATACAAAGGTATTGTTAAAATAAAAATAAAAGCCAATATAATAAGCAATTTGATCTACCTTATTTTGCATAACTGTCTGATCAGCTAGTTTAAACGTCAGCTAGTTTAAATATTAATATAATTCACTCTATATCGGTGGTCCCCAACCACCGGTCCACGGACCGTGGATCAACTGGTACCGGGCCGCGTGGGCTGCACCCAAAATAATGTTTTGGAGATGATTTAGTTTAAAAGTCCAAAATGACCCAAATGACCCAAAAACAAGCAGTTTTGAGTAAATGCCATTACATTCCACTAGAATATTTGTCAGTTTTATTTTGTATTTTTTTTTTCCAAACCACTAGGGAGAGCCTATGCACCAGTATTTGTCACAGCACATCATAAACAACTATCTCTTTGATGCCAAGCTGGGAAAAAAAAAAAACAAAACACAAGCGCAGAGTGGCGGGACGACGGGCTATGACAAGAATGCGTCACGACACGCTGGGGACTGCCACACATGAAAGCGTCGTGTTGCTGGGAACGTCCAAATGATCAGCATTCTTCACGCCAATAAATGGTCGTGACTCATCTTTGGAGTTGTGCCTTTGATGCCGTTGAGCCTTTTTACGGCGCCGCTTCCTGCGCGCAAGCCCTGGCGCCGACAGACTTTGTTGTCTTGCCGACCGACCATTCAGGGACACTTGATGACTTACAGTAAAAGGCCCCAAAGGAAGATTAGGACAATAAGTCTCTCTCTCTCTTTCTTTCTCTCTCTCTTTTTCTTTTTCTGTGTCTAAGCATGCGCGGGAAAACAGGAAGTGTGTTTGATCATATCCCAAAAATACGCTGGCCGGTTATCTTGCCGCAGGTGCGCTGAAAAGAGTCTGAAATAATCGAATGCAATTCCCAGAGCTAGTTTGATGTATTTACCTTTGTCATGGCAACACAATGTGCAAAGACAAAGTAAGCAATGACACTGCAGTGAACTGCATTGTGCTTTAAAAAGGGCCATCATGTCGTTTTTTTGTTTGTTTGCTTTACTATTAAAAACACTTTTAGCATTTGCAAGGTCCTGAAGTAAAACAAACCAGACCACACACACACACACATTCTTTTTCTCTCTCTCTGTCCCTCTCTCTCCCCCTCACACACACACACATATACATATATATATATATATATATATATATATATATATATATATATATATATACATATATAAACACATGTATATATACATATATAAACACACACACACACACACATATATGTGTGTATATATGATGTGTTTTCACACCATATAGATTATAGTTTTCAGTCATTGACAAAAGTACGAACTTTTGACAGACAGAGATGTGCAAAAAAAAACTGCATAATGCATACAATGTTGCTCAGTGCATTCATTGTACAGAGCTAAAGAGCTAAAGTAAAAAGGAATGATTTGAAATAAGTATCAAGAGATTTTTGTGCTATTTTGTTTTTTAAATATAATGTGAATGGATAAATTGCTTGCATATAGTTGAGGGAAGCATTCTGTTTGCCTTTCCATTCAAGTAGCCAATGCACACGTTGCAAATTGAAAATCTCACACTGATTGGCTGTAAACCAGGAAATGTAAGCGATGTTTTGAAATGGCAGAGCGACCATGACGGGGGGAGCGACTAAAGGATCAGCAAAAAAGTGGAAAATGGCCACCTCTGGCTACCCCCATGCATAGTATATAATTTTCAAGAACGTGGGGGCGTACCTCTCCATCGATGTACTTCTCCAGGCAGATGGCACAGTCGGACGTGGAGCTGCTGCTCAGCGAGTCCGACGCTCCGCAGCCGCTCTCGCGGGCCACTTTGCCGCCTTTGGCCTTGAACTTGCGCGTCTCCATTTTGTCCAGCGCCTGGCTGGCCATCCTGTTCATGGAGCTCTGTGTGAAAAAAGAAAAGAAATCCCAATTGCTTTTGCTTTCAAAATGAACTCAAGTTCTATCCTGTTTGTTTCTCCTGCTTTCTTTTTTTTTAAGCTGGAAATTTGCTGAACACATTGAACAACTTAAATCTGCATTGGTCAATCTCACATACTGTATATAATGACACTTTGTGGGGTTTTAGCATAAAATTAATAATTAGATGAACTATAGCCTTTATATTTATTATAGAATGCTAAAATTAACCACCACAAATATTATGTGTACAAGTCATTTTTATATTAGTGTGCCATATAATTAGATGGTGCATTTATACATTTTATTCTCTGAGGTTGCAAATGAGTAACATTAACATAGAATGTAGGGTGTGTGTTTTGAGTGAATTTACAGTAATTTATTTTATGGTAAAAGATACCAAACAATAATGATGGCAACTAAATATATATATATATATATATATATATATATATATATATATATATATACACACACATACATACACACACACACACACACATTTTGTCTGTATATACTTATATACTATAAAACACCATATGTGGCTGAAAAAGAATGCAATGAATGCAGTTAAGACTAATTTGGTGACATTAACAACCTTTTTTATGAGGTAAAAATATACTTGTGCTCATAATGTTTTATAGTACTATTGTTCTGCAAATTAATAAAAGAGACACGTTGAGAGCTGATAATTAAGAAGTCAAAAGTCACAAGAGTTTCGCACACGCAAGCACGCACGCGGGCTAAAATAAGCTGTCATCGGTGCCAGTTAAAGGAATGAATAAAAATATGACATGAATGAAAATGAATGAGCGGGCGCCGCCGCCTGAAGTATAAGAAGACAAAAGCATAAGTCGCTGAGCGACTGTGTGCGTGCGTACCTGACTCCTCCTCTGTTTGAGCTTGATCTTGACGAGCAGGATGAGGCAGACGAGCGACACCACCACAAAGAAGGCCAGGAAGATGCCCATGTCGAAGTACTCGGTGGGCTGCTGCGCAAAATCGCCCACAACCACAACACAGTGCAAATATTCATTTCAATAGGTAAATACAGTGGTACTACTACTTACAGAATTAATTTAGTTGACTTTATTAGTTCTAGCAGTCATTTTTAGATGTAAATAGCCTAATCCGTTCCAAGCCCCCCAAAAACTTTTTAATTGTAGCAGTTCATTTGTTTGCCTTGATGCTAGCAGATTGGCGGTGTGTGAGGAGAACTTTGTTCACGTCGTTTTATTTGTACATTGTTATTTGACACTTCCAGATCTTGACATCATTTACAAGTCCACAGGAGCAATAATATTTGCTTTTGTATCATTTTGATGTAAGTTTATTTTAGTTTAAGGTGAATGCAAAGTACTTCCTGTGTGTTATGTTGTTCAGCCTTCTTGCTAATGGGCTAACGTCGCTAAGTGGCACGCAACGGCACGCTAGTTACCTAGCGATTCAAGAGGAAGTGTTCAGCGGCGTGCTTACAGGAGCCCAAAGTGGTATTTATGTTTTTATGTGAATATGTACAATGTTAGCTGTAGTTAATGTCAATTTTATGTTGATTAGTTCTAAGGTGAGAATTGTTGGTGGAATGTGTGGATGAAACCACACAAGTGTCTTTTGTTTGTGGAGAAGCCAGCATATTAATGAAATACAAAGAAATGCATCAAAAACTGTAACAAATACATTTTAGAATTATCAGCTCGAGCAGCAGAGGGGAGTCGTGGCGGGTGATGATGATGTAATACATTACGTTCTTGTTTTGAGTGAGCGCGGGTATCTCGTGTCTCATTATTATACACCAAAAAATGTTTTTTGTAACCTGAATTTTTCGTAGGTAGAGTCTTTGGTAACTAGAGTTACCACTCAATTGCCAAAAATTCAGATAAAAAGGAAACTGCGGTTTGTTTTTCTGGTTATCGTGCCATTTACTGAGATGGCTTCATGTGGTACTTTTTTTCAGTATGGGGGAGGTTGAATTTGTTATGAAATACATACAATATTTCATTTATTTACATTTTTGTGCAAATTTTAATTTTTACCATATTTTTGAATGTTTTTAATTGAATATCTTTTGAACTGAATATTGTTTGAAATTATTTAAGATCAAATTATATTGAGGGACGCAGATGTTTCCATAAAATAAATTTTTGGTTAAAAAAAAAAAGGAATTATTGGACCTGCTTATTTTTTCCACATTGTTCCACATTATTTTATATTAATTTTAAGAGATGTTTGTTTTTTTTAGATGTTTTTACAGTATCATTTTAGGAATCACAAAAACAAAAAACAGTACATTTTGCCAATAAAATAACAGACTTTGATTTCATTATTTAGAATTCATTTAACATCAGTCAATCATTTAATACAACAATGTGAACGTATGGTTGTCCTTTTTTGGGGGGGTGAGGGTTTTCTGATTTTACCCTGGGGGGTCTGTGTTGTATCCTGGCGCGCGCCACTTTCTGCTTGTTGACGATGTTCATCAACTTGACGGCGTCGTTGCCCTTCACGTAGACCACGGGACGTTTGAGGGGGTCGTCTGCCGCCTGGTCGAGCTGAAACACACAAGGATAACCGCAGCACATTAGGTGCCCAATCTGCACGAGCATCTCATCAGGTACAGCAGATAAATTTGAGATTGGAATTTGATGTTGCCTTCACAGTACACTTATTAAAATCAGATATATTATACACATGCACCAACCTGGTCGATGGCATCCGGGTTTTCCGACACATCGAAAATGACGGCAGTAGCTCCTCGCTGCACCGCTCTTTTGGCCTGAAAACACACAAACAAACATTCGGATGACTTAACACACACAAGCAACCCATATCAACAAGCTTTGTTTTAAGGTGACTTTTACAAGATATACACTAGGGGGAGCTCTCCATCAGAGGCACAGCACACGTGGTGACAGAAGCAACAAGTAGAAAAGAAAGCCACATAAGCAGTAATATTCGACGTACCAACATGAATATAATAGAGACTAAGTGTACTGGAGGAATTTCCAAAGCTATTTTTGCTATTTTAACCTGTCTTTGTTTGGGAAAGGAAGACAGAACACATAACTTGATGAGAATGAAGTCATCATCTTACATTAATAAAGGAAAAAAACTAAGTCCATAAGGAAAACAGAAAACGTAATGACAGCAAGAAAAAAAAGCGTTAACTCTTATGACACAGTTGTAGTGTAGTGAGTGAAAAAAGCAATACAAACCGGGATTTCAACGAGAACATAGTTATTACATTACAGGTAAAAAAAAAAAAGCTAAAATAATAAAAAAAAATACACAAGGTGGAAAATGCAGGGAAATGTTCAAGAAAAAAGTCATAATTTTGAAATAGTGTTAAAGGAATAAACTCAAAATATCACAAAATTGCTAGGATAAAAAAAAAAAAAAACCAACCTCCATTTGTATTAAAGTAGAGTACAACAGGGCCAAAGTTGTAATTTTAATTTTAAAAATTAATGAGAATAAAATATGAATGATTACCAGGAAAAAAAATGTACTTTCTTAAGAATAAAGTAATAATTTGATAATGTAAGACAGACTCTTGCACGGATATGGTAATACTAAGGAAAAGTGTAAGAATTTTAAAAGACTAGCCATAATACAAAAAAAAAAAATCGTAATTTTACTGGAATAAATATATGACATATCAAGAATCAAGGAAAAGTAATAAACCATAAACAACCAATCAGAAGCCAGAAGAAAGTCAGTTGCGGAAAAGGCCAATGTTTTGATGTGATGCGAAAGGAGATGATATCCTGGAATTATGGAGTGGCCTTGGGCCAACGCCAGCTTCACTTGATGGTCGCTGCAGGCTAGGAAGACGCACGGACAGACGGAGGGCGGACGCCGCTAAAAAAAAAGAGGCCGCTTGCCAGTCACATGGGAGGAAGTGGAACGGAGCAGTGGCGGCGCCATCGGCTGCCGACGCCGTAACACTTTGTTCTTGTCGCACGCTTGCAGCAATTTGTCACACTCAAGAGGATGGATAGAGTTGGAACATGAGCATGAAAAAACAAAATCCACAGATCACCAGAAGAAAGCTTGAAAATTATGAGACTAAACAGTCACACTTTATGGAGAAAAAAAAGGTGCCAGTGTTAGAATGAAGTCGCGATACTAACTAGAAAACTACACTTGAGTCCCTCTTACTGGGGGTTTGATGCACAAATTTGCATATGGAATGACTTTTGTTTACGTACTTTTGTTTTTAGTTTCCCAGAATAAATTTTCCCTATTTCTAACTGAAAACATCTAATGAATGTTTGCGTCAGGCTGAAAGTGAAAACAGAAAATGAGAAACGTTTGGCCGGAGTCACGAGGACTCAAGCTAGCCACTCTGCTAGCACAGTTACCAAGGTGGACTTCAAAATAAAAGCCTACTATTGTATTGTCGTCCACGTGATTAATATGTGGTGTATTTATTTTGTTAAGTTAGAAGAAATGAGCAAGATGCCATTTTTGTGTGACGTTTCGTCATCCACTCTCTTAAAATCACAAAATAAAATTTTAATAGAAAAAAAAACATCGGAATTTTACTAGGATAAAGCTGTAAGATATGAAGCAAAACAAAATAAATTTTACGAGTCTTCCTTTTACGAGACGTTACACTACACAAAAAAATCCTTTTGAAGAAGTCTTCTCAATATTCAATTAACATTTTTTGCCTTTGCTAATTTAACGACCTAAAGCGGCCTATACGTATATTAGGAACAGCCGATTCCACTTGTTGTCGACTTGTTTCCGGCAACTTCCGCGCACTTTTCATTTCTGTTCCTGCTTGCCGCCTCCTTGCACTTGAAAAGTTCAAAAGCGTTGCTTCTTTTCCCTCTCACCCAGTTTCCCTACACACACATACAGTCTCTCACACAGACATGCACACACACACTTAATTTGGCACTAGTCTGCCGCTTTGATGTCGGCTCTCCCAGTTAATAATTAATAGCTGTGGCTGAGACACTTAAAAGAAAAAAAAAAAGAAGAAAAAGGCGAAGACGAGCTCCCTCCTCAAGAATCTGCAGTGCAGTGACTTGCCTGACGACAACAAAAATGCCCCTGCAGGCGATCTGGCTTGACTTGAAACAAAAAAAGAATATTAAAAAAAAAAGAAAAGAAAAAAAGACTCAGCCCAAAAAGTGAGAAGGCGCTTTCTTTCGGGAAGACATACTTTGAACTGTGAATCAGGACTTGACTAGACAATGTTGTCACCCGTAAAAATAGATTTGGCAGAATTTTGAATTGAAATTTACATACGACTAGAATATTTTACAAAATAAGTTTTAGGAAGCATTTGCTAACAATCCACTTATGAATACAGGTCAAAATAATACTTTTCTCTTGTATGTTGTTTTTAATTTGACATGTATATTTTTACAAGAATTGAAACAATTCTAAAAAATGTTGAACATTTTGGAGAATAAAAGTTGCGATTTGGCGATATAAAACCGGCTTATTCTAGTGAAAGAGTTATTGGAGCTTTTTTTACTTATTTATACACAAATATACAGTATACAATATCTTACATAATTATGTAATATCCCAAAACTGCAACAATTGTGATGTACTCTTATGAGAAAAAATAGGATTCATATTTCATATATATATATATATATATATATATATATATATATATATATATATATATATATATATATATAAATTACAGATGTCTATATTTTGTTGTTGTTTTGTTTTAAACAACCTCATTAAGGTCTAAACTTTCATTTTCCAGCAGTCAAAAGGTTCAAATTGTAATAGAAGTATGTGAAAACAAGTGATGAGTAGACAATGCGCACTGTTGAAAGATGACTGTGCGGTTCCGGCCTTCCTGTGTGGGGTGTGCATGTCCTTGCATCTATTTGTATATCGCAGAAATAAAAGCAAAAAATATAAATACAGTAATAATATATTAAAATAGAAGATTATTTTTGTGAATCATGATTATTGAATTGTGTGGCTCTTGTGGTAAGTGTGTCTTGGCCACCAGGGGGCAGTTTAATACTGACATTGCAGCAATACCTGTACATAAACTAGACGACACAATTGAGTAAACTCCTAAAATATTACATGTTTTTCACAAAGCATTAAAAATATTTGCTTATGAGTGGAGAATGCATGTTTGCTGTTGATCTGTTTTTTTCCTTAGTCATTTGTTGCTAGGCAGAGTTCACAGGGGCACAAGCCACACTGCCCCACTGGGAATATTTTCATCAAAGCTTTGAAGTTGTGGATAATTAATCCTCAACATGTGACGACAGGTATGGCCCAGAGTTTCACTTAGTCGTGTCCGGCCTGGGTTTGGGGAGGGGGGGGGGGGCAGCTATGCCAATTTCCCGCAGGCTCGGCGGCCCAAGCGCGCAATCTTCCTTCCCCTGGGCCGAGAAGACGAAAACCGCACCCGCAAAAAGAGCAGCCGGCTGCGGAGTCTAGACGGCGAGGAAAATGAAAGCTATCTTTAGAGTTCCCCACGCCAAGCTGCCAGTGTGGGATGCTTTCACTCGCCGCTCCCCGACCCCCCCCCATCTTCATCCACTGAACATCTAAGTGTGCAAACGAATGCAGTCGCATTTGCACACCTGGCTTGCACCTTGCTTCCGCTCTCACTGTTTTACTTTTGCTCCTACTTTGGTCTAGTGCGTCTTCCGCCGCCCGCCGCTGCCGCTATAATTAAGGCAATTAAGTCTTCAGAGGACTGCGTACTGCTATTACGCCATAATTCCATGTTGCCTTCTGGCTTTATTAAAAGATAAAGGCATACTTTTCTCTCATGGATCTTCTTATATGTGGTCGCTCCTCTCTTTCTCTTGTTCAGCCACAGTTTCCCCCCAAAATGCAAACATAGCAATATGTCGTGCCATCTACTCTGTGCTTAAACTCGTGTGTGTGTGTTTTTTTTTTTTTGCTTTGTCTTTGCCTTTCTTGGTCTTTTCTGTGCATGATGGCAACAGGGAAAAACAAGCACAACTTTTATTTGGCCACTAGTATAATATATGCGTTACGTAGAAATAATTCATGAAATGTCATCATTTAATGTCATCATATCAAGTACGTAAAAAGTCAGAATATTAAGCATACAATTCAACCATGATAACAACTAAATATGTAATCTTACGAGACAAAAACTGGCAAATCTGTGGAATAAACGGCAGGAAAATGTATTAGTACCACAAAAACCCCAAGCACAGAGATTTCAGGGAAAAAATGCATACTAATATAGCTTTTGGAGTGAGTAGATCCAGAATTTTAGTGGCTTCTCATGAACTCATTCAATCTCCATAACATAATTTTGGAGTCCAGACAATCAGTCCAAGGAGTTTATACAATTTTACCCCAATTTTTCTCATGTGTTTGGCTAAAGGAGGGTTAAAAAATGTTTGGTACTCAACGAATCAATAACTAAAGTAATCAATTACTTTTTGATTACTTTATTATTTAATTGATCCGCAATCATTTATAATCATTTTTTTCATTTTTTAGTACCAGCCATTTTTAGACCCTCATTGAGTCAAACAATAGAATTTTTTTTCATATTTATAAATAAGGACCCGAGACTGAACATCTGCACTTAAAAAAAAGTACAAATATGTCTTTGGAATTGAATGAGTGAACTTTCAGAGGCATAAACATCCAAGCGAAGCCGCAACAGCTGCATGATCGCGTACTTCCAACTGGCATGTTTTAAAATCAACCTCTGGATTTGACATCTTCGGCGGTAACATCAAACGTCGCCGCCGAACTGATGTTGCAATCCATCTAATTATTTGAAAACGTGAAGCCGCAGCCGCTTTGGAAACGCACACAAGGTCTGCTCCATGTAAAGACACCTCACATCCTGTGAATTGATGTTCCGGTGCCAATTTCCTCATTCTCACGAGTGTCAAGCTGCCGAGCTTCCTACCTGTAACCTTTATTATCTTTTCCATTCACCGCAACGCAAACATCATAAATGTCAAAGACAAATGTCAAATTTCAAAAACAAGTACAGCACTGTTAATGCTTCAGCACAACAGGCCTGACTGCACACGCCAAAAAAGAATGGAGACAACCAATCGGTTGAAGCGACTGTGAAAATTGGTCGCATTAAACTGCCAAAGGACAAACATCAGAACCGGGCTGTCGAGAATAAAAAGTCTTTACATACAACATTAAAGAAAAATTAGACCTGGATTTGGATTTAAAAAAGAAGTCTACCAAGACGGGTAGTCAACTTTAGAAATAGGTCAACTAAAAATATTTGCCTTGAAGCTCTGCCGGAACCACCATTATTTTCTACATGGATTGTTCTTGAAAATGTACGCAGCGTTTCAATGTCTACTATGTATATTGGAAAGACAAATAAACTGAATTGCAAAAATTTCAAATTTTTGTCATTGTGGGCAGAGCTTGGCGGTTCAGTTTACAGAATCTGTATGAAAGTCCATTCCTTCAACCCTCCAAAGGTCAGATCTCAATCAAACAATTTGGTCAACATATAAATCATATGTCAAAACTATGATAACAAAAATATGTTATGTCATATCAACCAATAATTCCTAAGGGGCAATGTCTTACAGACTTTGCCTGATTGCTACCAAATTTAAACCACGTAATCAGTACTAGGTATAGCGATCTTACCTAAACCTTTCATGTAGCAACATGAAAAAAAAAGTCAGCCATTTTGTATCGAAGCAGTAATTTAAAGGTCATTTTTGCAGTTTCCAAAACTTTTGTCGAATAAGTACCGAATTTGAACCACTTACACTTGACAGATGGCGGACGCTACATTTTTTATCAATGCTGGTGAGAGAGGGCCATGCAAGCGTTCACACTTGGATGGTGCATTGAAAGTGAAGAGTTTAGTTATGCCAACATAAACACGTTTGCTTAAAGAAGGGGTAATTCGAGGTATTTACAACACTAAGCGCATGTCATATAAAAAAAAACAGCAAACACAAACTACTTGACTACCAGGGTCGGCCGCTTCCCGGTCGCAGCTCACAAGGCCTTCATTGCATTCATCGGAAGGGATCACAACAAGGAAAAAAAAAGAAAAGAAATCACGTCATCACATGTTCCATTCAGCGCTTTCTGTCTGAAGTTACTCCAAAAACACAACGCTTACTTCCGTGTCATTTCCTCTTCTTCCCGACCAGCAAGCACCCTCTCTCCCTCCTTCCTTCACTCCCTCGATCCATCCTTCCATCCCTCCCTCCCTGCAACAGCGCACAATGTGAGGCAGCCATTCACCAACTATTGCGTAACCACAATTATCCTGTGCTATCGAACGTGTATGTGTGTGTGTGTGTGTGTGTGTGTGTGCGTGTGTGTGTTGAGAGGCTCCTGTCATACTTTGCAGTGTTGTGAAAAATGCAAAACAGAAGCATCCGAATCAATCCTTGTATTTATGCCCAAAACATAACAATTCAACTAACCAATTTTTACAACAGTGTGTAAGTATTACTGCCATATTACAGATATAATACCACAGTGTAAGGCCACTATATTCCTTTTTCGCACTTTATTGTATATGTTCCCAAAATTAGAGATGCGAACCATCAACGCAGTACAATGTTGTGCCCTAATATGGTATGTAGCACTTACTTCTACTGGAAGAGATTCTGAGCAACAGAAGAAGAAGAGAAGATTGTCAGGTACAACTTAGCTCTAGTTAATAGCTGTTATTTAGACATAATCAAGAGAATAAATGACTATGAGAAGTGCATGGTATGCTGTGTATGTGTTTCTGCTCTATGTGTGTTAAACCAGTACTTGTTTGAAGTTTTAGAAGCACTAAAATATTGATGCTAATTTCCATTAGCCTAATAGACTTTCATAGACAAAATCAGATGGTTGGTAGAAAATGTTGGTCCTTAAATATACAATGTTTTGTTTCATGTTGCCATTTAACAATAGCTGTCATCTGGGATGTACAAACTAACAACTTAAAGGGACAATGTGTAAGATTTAGATTGTTTTTCATTTCGGAGAGCAGGAGATGCTGCATTTACCATTGTCCGTAGTTATAACAAACATGGCAGCCTCCAGAGGAGTGCCACCCCCCATGTAATATCATTCAATGATAACACGACCTACGGTTATATTTAAAACATACTGTTGGTTGTAAAAACAAACACATTTATTTGCAGGTTTTTGACATTTCTAATCATTTAATTTATTCCTTTTTAATATAAAACGGTCTAAATCTTACTCATTGTCCTTTTAAATGATCTGAAAGGGGCACAGAGGAAAATCAAAAGGGTGTATTATAAGAACTAGGGATCCAACTAAGACTAACTATAATTTCCACCAATAACACAAAAAGAAGACATTTTCTCAATTTAACAGTGCAAAAACAATAAACAAATACTTTTTTTGTTTTGTTATATGGGGGGGGTCAATAACTGGTTTAGTCCATAAAATGTTCACCTTCTGTGGTGTCTGGAATGCACTGCAGTGCCACTCGAGTATTTCTTTCGATTTTTAAAAGGTAGTGTTCCGACTCGGGCTGCCCGCCGCAGGAGCAGGACGAGCCGCTAATTAAATTTCCTCTACTTTTCCTCGGCATGCCTCCCAAGCTGTTTTCTTACCGCTTTAAGACTGCTGCCCTTTGTGAGTTGCAGGAAAACAAACAAAACTTCCGTGGGCCGAGACAGGAATACCACTTTTTAAGCACAGAGGATGTTTGGACCAGAGCGACTCCATCTCTCGTTTTAAATTGGAGGCTAAAAGAAGTCACTGGTGTTTGTGTACAAAACACATCAATGATGTAATGCGGTATCTTGAGCCAGTTACACGTTAACAGTAGCTTGTGCCAGGATGATCTGTTCAAAAAAGAATAAGTTACTGAATAACTCTACATCCTTGACATACATAAATGAGGACTTTTAGATGTGGAGGTGCTTGGATTGGGGGGGCATATGAGGCCTTTACAGTTGTATTATGAGGTCATAGGGCAAAACAAGCTGCAGGCCCCAATTAAGCCCGCCCACCCACACACAAGTTTTCAAACCCATTTAGCTCACTCCGTAGCCCAGACAACCAGAAGTATTCCTGCCATGGAAAATTACACCACTTCCAATGTGCAACACCTCATCATTGTGACACATTTGATCGAGAAATTACACCTTGTGCAAAGCTACTTGACTCAAATTTGGGGGATTTTAATCTTTTAACAGGTGCTATGCAATATAATTAGTAACATACACTTATCAGTTCAGGAGAGTAATAACCTTGGAGGAAAATGTGTTTGAATTTGAAAAACTAATATTGTCTCATGAACAAATACAAACACACCATTAGAGCTGAAATTAGCCCTTGAGTAATATCTACTACCACGGTGCAACAAAATGTTTCTTTTTTTTAATTAGCTTTTTTTTTTTTTTTATCGTCCCGGATACCTGCTTAATAGTGTACACTTCAGTAAAAAATAGATCATTAAATTTTAATGTATTTTTTAATATACATTTAAAAAACAGGCAAATAAACGTTTCTATTACAAAGCTGAAGGAGGAAAACTTTTCAAACGGAATTCAAATTTCATTTTGGATGTTGGTTTGCATCCTGTGTGCAGCCGAAACTTTCTGGTTTGAATGCTCAATGCTTTGAATGGGGAAAAGGAGTGTGAAATGGAAAATGGTAAACGACAAACAATTGCTGGTATTCACCATCATTAGCAGCACACACTAATCATTATAGAAGTTTGCAACATTGGGGGAAACGGTGATAAAAAAGGTCAAATGTTGCATGGAGTATATCGCACCATTTGGTGGGCAAATAAACAATTTATTTGACATCTATAGGCACTCTAATCATTTCGGTAGCAAGACACTTCCGCAATAAACAGTAAATGGTGCAATTTATTGATTTTGTTGCATGCAATGAATCAGTAAAGGATTCTAAGGATGTGGCCAAAAAAAAAAAAAAATGGATTTCAACTGTGAAAGCTAGCAGGACGCTTTAAATTTTAGTCAGCTTCTACATTCAACATAAATATAAAGGAGCGCACATTAAAAGGAAAAAAAGAATGTCACAAAATGTCCCTCGGACCACTTCAGGGGTCCATAGATGTCCTTTTCTCAGTTTTGAATGAAGTTCTCACAGTGGGAACAAAGCGATCAAAAGATCTTATCAGCAAACACTGAAGAAAGCACTTCTTTCATTTATTTTTTTTTCTGTTCTGGTCCCAATAAAGATAACCTCAGCAAGACTGTAAAGTGGCCTTGAGCAGCGCGCAAAAAGCGAGATGGCGCAACATTTACTTCAACACAACCCTCTATTGTTGTCTTATCTGGCAATGTACCCTGGCGGTCAGTCAACAATTAAACCGATGACGTGCATTGGCAAGAGGAGAAAATTTGGCCTTTACAAAGATCATAACAGTAGACAAATATAAACATACTATTATTCAACATCAAAAGTAACACTTGCTTATCATTTTAGTGGTTAAGCACCCTTGCAGGAAAAAAGTAATGGGTGAGAAATATTGTTTGAAGGCGGGACAATTGCCGTCTGGTGGGCAGATATATTTGGCGGCGAGACACCACCATAGGGAAAAAAATGACCATAAACCCCTAAATGTAAGACCCACGTTTTTACCCAAAAATGAAGGACAAAAGTATGGGTGTGTCCTATAAAATTTTCTTTTCAACACCATTCGAGATATTTATTTATCGGCCATATTCTTACTTACAATGATCGCAATGCCATATATGGAGCTGTGTGCACCGGTTAGAGAACACGGAAATGAATTCCATTTGACTTGTTTCTTAATTGTGGTCGTTCGGCATAAACACACACGATCATAAAGCCGCGTCGCGACGAAAAGCAACTCTTCGAGAGGATTCAACGTTACACTGGCGAGGCGTTCACTGACCACGCACAATGTGGGAAATCTGAAGCACACTTAACGTGCAACAAATATATAACTTACGGATATGAAAATATGAAGAATTTACAAAGATGAGATTTATTCTGCTTTGCGATAGTGTTTCAATTGTCACCAAACACCTGGTGCTTCAAGGTAACATACGAAATACCAGAATTTGACTCTAAGATTAAGGGTGTGTCTTATATTTGGGGAATTATGATATCAAACATGGCTGCGTGCTTTGAATGGTGGGAGTTTACTGCTATCTGCCGGACAAATATAAACATACCCTTATCCAACATCAATAGAATAGGTTTATCATTCAAATAGCAACGCATTTTAGTAATTGTGCAGCACTTTGGTCAGTGCTTTGAGGTTTTTAAATGTGCTTTATAAATAAACTTGACTTGAGTGATTGAAACACGATGGTATATAAACATAACCCTAACCAACCGCACACCAATAACGACTCCTCATTTCAATAGTATGGCACTTGGTCAGAAAACAGCTCTTGTTCAGAATGTTGCTGCATGCTTTGAATGAGCAAAAAAATGAGGTTGCCTTTGGTACAAATATAAATGCTTCTGTGAAACATCAATAATAGACACACAGACACACTTATCCTGTCAGGAGTGAGGCGTCCATGCAGCAACCAGTGCAAAGTGGCGCCGCATGCTATGAATGGTGAAACATTTGCGCAGTCAGGTGGGAAAATATACAAGTTGTAAATTTTCAACATCAATGGCGACCAACGCTTATCGTCGGAGTACTAAAACACCAAATAGGAGCGTGTGTGTGTTTATGTGTGTGCCTTTGGTCGAAACATAGGAACACAGAAAACAGTCAAATGAAATGGTGCTCAATGTTTGAATGGGGAAGGATGGGGGAATAATGAATTTTGACAAATTTAAATAGCAGTGAGATCGTTTTACATTCAGTTTATTGTGTTTGTGGCTTCCAACACAATTTGCATTCCCAAAAGCTTTCTTTCAAGGACTTTTCATTTCAATGCCATTTAAATTTAGATTTTCTGTCACAATTGAGCCACATGCCACCAATTTTGATTGAATTTGATGTAAAAATATGTTGCAATCAGAACATTTTCTAGAGTTGTTTCATGTTATCCCATGAGCAAAATAAATTTGTATTAGACGCAAACGTACAGATTTTTAAATATTTGAGATACAAATATCATTTAGTAAAGTCGATTTAGGTCCCAATACCAAACCGTGTGGAAAACCAAAAGCTACTCTTATTAAATGTGACTCAGTAGTCTTTATTTTATTTGACTGGAACCCATTATTTAAATAACTATTTAATCATTGAAATGCAAAACATCTTGTGTCATATTGTTCATATCAGAGAGTAATGAGTGATCAATGTTATCAAACGCTTTGCATAAGTCAATAAATACGACTATAGTAGGTTAATAACACAACTAAAAATGTGTTTACAAGCGACCAGTCAAAGGTGTATATGCCTGTGAGTCAAATGCAGAGACATTGACTCGAGCAAGCAAGGCAGCCCCCCCTCCTCCCCTTGCTCCTTCCTCCTCCTCCTCCTCATCACATGTTGCCGGACAATCGTGGGCTCGCTGGCCGAGCATAAAAGCGGCCCAAGAGCACAGGATGCCATTCTCGCCCCCGCTAATCCTCCGGCTCTGGAAGCATCTCCAGATAGGAGGAGGCCTCAGATTAGCAGCGCGGGGGCCCCACTCGGTGATTCCACGGCTAGGCCGGACGCAGCGGGGCGCGCGGGCCACGAGGATTCTCACGCACGCATTCCTCAACAAACGCTTCGGCGGAGATGAAGGGGAGGGGAGGGGCGAGGCTTTGGCGGAGCCGGCCGGAGGTCCGCCTCTTGCTTTTGATCCGACATTCCCAGCTGCTGCTGAGATTGAAATCTCATGAAGCATTATGTCGGGTTCCAAATTATTCACAGTGGATAAAATGTTTGATATCGGCTCCTGACGAGGTATGCAGCCGAGATGCGTTTTAAGGACGACTTAAGGATGGTCCTCAGGTTCTCAACCGGGTTGAAGTCAGGGGATGATTGTAATTGCGGCGTAAGTTCTTCATACTTCACGCTAGGTTGATTTTGACAAATTATGCAAAACCAAAATAATTGCAAAACTGTAAAATATTTCAAAATAATTGGTGTTACATAATTTTATGACACACAAGAGATTACAGATGAATAGGCTGGGTTTTAAAGAATAACGAAATCCCCCAAATATAGGATGCACTTGAGTATAGGATGCATGCTTTATTTATGGTCAAATTCTGGTATTTTCTATGTTACCGTGTATAGGATGCAACAAGTTTGGCGAGAACGTAAAACCATAGCAAAAAGAATAAATCTCATTTTTTGCGAAATTCTTCATATTTTCTTGTGTTCATATTCACATTATTTATTTGTCACGGGTTAAGTGTGTTTCGGATTTTACACAGCATTCAGGGAACACTGCACCATTATAACGTTCTTCATATTTTCTTGTGTTCATATTCACATTATTTATTTGTCACGGGTTAAGTGTGTTTCAGATTTTACACAGCATTCAGCGAACACTGCACCATTATAACGTTGATTGAACGTTGAACTCAAGGTAGTTTTTTGTCCTTTTCCTCACAACGCAGCTCGAGTTCATTTTGCTATAAATAGCCATTGCGCAACATCCATTTTCCACCAATTTTATGATTGTGTGCATATGCCAAAAGACCGCAATTATTTAATGAGTCAAATGGAATACCTTTCTGTGTTCTCTAACCGGCGCACACAGGACCTTGTCACTCTTACTATAATTGAATCAGCTGGAGACATCGTAACCTTTACATTATCCTCTCCCACTCACTTTACACTGCATCATTTGAGTTTCTAAAGTAATGTCAAAGTGCCCTCAGGCTTGCAATGTGAATGTCACATGACCAAAGCCAGAAACAAGGTGAGCCGTGGCCTTCGCACTGCAAGGCCGGGGACACTTTAACATCGATTTGTTTTGATAGTAGGGGGCGGGTCTGGATGAAACATCAACATCAATGATATGGGTGAAAACACCCCAGCTATCTATTAGCCTGTCTTGGCATTATTTTCCAGATGATCATTATGAAAATGTCCCCAAAAGTAGTCGTCCAGGTAAATAGGGCCTGAGCCACGGTGGCTAATCATGCTCATTTGGGCTCTGAATTGAAAGCCAAGTAATTCTCGCTGGGGCGGCTCACTCCAAGCCACATGACACAAGAAGCTTCCCAGTGACCATGGAAACGGGCGCGGTGGGATCCTCCGGAAAAAATGGGTGATTTAGGAGAGGGGAGGACAAAGCGGAAGGGGCGGGAGGGCTCCTCCTCTGACACAACGCCAAGAAGAGTCGTGGCGGGATATCAACGGCGCACACCGACATGCTAAAGAGATATCCAGAGAGCCGAGAACTCTGTTGGCCGACCCTGGACCTCCTGCAGCTCCTCTTCATCAATTGCTTGCACTTACACCAGCATCAGGCGGGGGGTATGGAGGGGTTCACGATTGGCGCGTTTACTTAGGGGATACAAAGTTTGTTTGCGTGTGTACATGCCAAATCATGGAGATGTACTTCCTTAATATTGGAAATTCGAAATACCAGTAGAGTGAACCGCCATTGCCAAAAAGACAACAAAAAATATGATGTATGTAATGTGTTTTGAATAAGGAAAATAGCTCTGAATAATATTTAATTTATTTTATTTTACTAAGCAAATTGTGATAACATAATTAAAAAGTTTGTGCAAGATGAATGCATTGCAATTCCTTGAGGGGTAGATAACTTGGCCACCAAGTAGTCACGAAGACACAAACGAAGAAGACTTGCAAAATGATTCTGAGTGACTTAGTGAAATGCAGTAACATTTGTTTTTATTTTGGTTTAATTTTTTTGGAGAGAATAAAGACTTGATGTCTTTGAGTATAGAATTTCGGGTCTACATGTGTTGATGTGCTGTTTGCACAGTGGCAGGTTTTTGGGGGCTCGGGAGGTGGGGGCGGCACAGGTGCGTTCCCCCTAAGCTCGATGCCAAGTTCACTAGCCGGTTAGATAAGGTTCGCTACACAGCATCGTTTTCATCAGTGAATCACATGCCAACTATACTGTGTGCTTCATTAGTTTAAAACAATTAAATCTTCCATGAATAAATCAATACTCTGTATCTGCTAAGATGTGCTTGTGTTTAGTTTTGGCTCACAAAACCAAGTGATGGTTGGGGTTCGGTTAATGTCAAGGTACCACTGCAATGATACCATCAGAATGAACTATTTGTGTTTTTTTTGTACAATGCAGTTTTTTACTTGAGCGGAGAGCACGAGGACAGCGAGACCCGATGACTCACGCTCCCGTCTGCATCCCGAACAAACCCATCTGCCAGGCTCCGGGCCAGCCTCGCGCAGGCTGACAAACAGCGCACATCCACAAATACGCCCACCAACCAGACAGCCCCCCCCAACGCACACGCTTTGAGCTCGGCGAACAAACAAGGCGCGATAGAATGGCGTCTCAAGAACAAGGTCAGAACGAGGCCGATGCGAGCGTCTTGACGAGTAGCCTCGCCGTGTGACACTTCTGTGGCGCTGCCGTGCCCTTCAGACGACCTCCAACACAACACCTGAGTGTGCAGGGCATAATTTTGCCACAGGCTGGGAGCCAGTCGCCCTCCATCTCGCACTCGGCTGTTTGCTACCATTAACTTTTTTCCCTCCGTCTTCAGAAGTTCATCATTTTTTCCCCTCCCCGTTTTCAAATAGCCGTCAAAAATATAAACAAGCTGGCAAATGTGTTGTTATGAGAATTGACTTCATGTATTAAGTCCAACATATATGACGAAAAAAAAATCTTTTTGCTGATTGTCACTGCTGTTATTTTTCAAACACGTTTACAACATGAGACAAAGAAGTGATGTGATGAAGTGATGAAATAAAATGAGAAATAAAATGACTGCGATTATGGACTGAAACGTACGTTCATGTCAGAGTTTATCGGGGATCATTCAAGGTCGTAAACGTTCACAAAACTCTCACTAAACATTCGGGAGACATTTGGCAACATTCTTTTCGTCCCAAGGAAATCGATAAATCGACAAGAAATATGAATCGGAAAATGCCTGCAGAACATCTGGAAAACGGGCATCAGCCTAAAAAAAAAAGGATTTCGATGAGGTATTATATTACTAACCTCGCGCTACAATGAGAAACAAATGCCCATTGATTTCTCATGATGCAAAAACTATTTCATCTGTATTAATTTCAATGGGTGTCACAGAACAATTCAAACTCTGTATTTTGAGGTGGTATAGATAAACAATAGACAATAGCTACACAATGTCTGTTGCTGGGGAGAAGCTAAATTTAGCCTGAATTGATTGCAGAAGTGCCCACGTGAGACATTTTGTCACTTGGAGTGCCTTCGTGTTATTTATTTTAGATTGAATCATCCCTTAAGTCAGTCCATCCATCCATACATCTTCTTAACTCGCTTGTTTTCACTTGCTGGTGCCTATCCCAGCTGTCTTTGGCGAGTAGGTGTGGTAAACCCATAACTGGTTTTTAAAGGGTGATGTAAGATGCGTTTGAAATGGCAGTAAAAAGTATTTTGTGATCAATGATAAAAACATTATGTGTTTTTTTTTGCCATCCGTGCACCCGGCACTGTCTAAATTACTGGAAGGATAACGGCAATTCCAACAACATTATGCCAACAACATTATGCCCTTGACATACCATGTTAACAGTACTTGCAGAATTGTACTTCCTAGATAAAATAGTATCTCTTTTTTTAATCAAGTCAGCAGCGCAAATAATCAACCCCTCCTCACGAAAAGTGTTACGAGATGAGTCGCAGAGAACATTGTTCTGTCGTGGTGCGCCGTGCCCAATGTTTACTCTGAAAACCGCACCAATCTGTGCCAGGTCCTTTTGGCTGACAAGCCTACCTGTCGCCAGACACATTCCACATGTGTCTACCAGAGTGAGATGAGGACACGAGCACAAAGTTATAGGGTTATTTCATCTGAGAAATGTTGGAAAAGGGAAGTTAATAAAAATATTTTGAGCGTGTTTTGGAGAATCATTTCCCAGCAGGACTGTGTAGTTGGGCTTGAACAATTCTCAAAGGCTATATTTTGGGGCAAGGCAAAAATGGCTTCATTTTGGTCGGTCAATAGACTTTATTTCTTTTGTAAATACATTTTACTGATTAATTTTAATAATAAAGTTTGCACTGTCAGAATTTTTTTTAATTAAATTTGTACCAAAGAAGTTTCCAAAGGCTCGTCACTGGCACAGTACCCTATGTCTATATTGTACCCCTGTGGGCAAATGTGTACTTCAGGGTCCAAATAAACTTAACCTGCAAGTCTTACCATACTGTATTTAGATATTTCACACAGTCAACAGAACCTCAAACACGGTGTCCCAAACCGTATTTTTTCAAAATCTCATTACTTCTTGAAATTCTTGACTCCTCTTTGACACCTATATTCATCCATCTTAGGGCGTGGCCATTTTGACATTGCCTGTCACCTGGGAATGACCACAATTGTTCAGGGCTCAGCTAATAACCAATAATGGCTCACCTGTTTTCTGAGTTAGGTCATGTGACATTCGCAGGCGGGTTCTACTGTAAGCTCTATACAATTGCAATCGTCAGTCGATGGCAAAAAGCAAAATGGTCGTCACTTGAAATAAATAAAAGTGGATGGATTTAGCTACTTAATTTATATTCCAGATATTCAACATTGATTGGAATGTCATGTTTAGAATAGTGAGGCTGCATAAAACATATTATTGTAAAATACATACTGTATTTAGGTTTGATTTCCCCTTTAAAATACACAGGACTAATCACGACTGGCCCTGTTTTTTGGGTTTGCTCCTTATGTAACGAGTTGTGATGGCTTGTTACCTGAGCCCGGCGCACATGTGATGCAATGCTCATTTTACCTTGAAAAAGTATTGGTGTCAAAATGCATTTTTATAGGTATTAATTCCAAACACCCATCCATTTTTTTTATAGCCGTTTATCCCCACAAGGGACGCTGGCTTGCTGGTACCTATCCCAGCTGACTTCGGGCACCTGAAGTGGTTGCCAACCAATTGCAGGGCAGACAGAGACCAACGACCGTCCACGCACCCAATTACACTTAAGGACAATTTCCGATGTCCAGTGCATCCGCCATGCATTTTTTGTAGTGTGGGAGGAAGCCAGAATGCCCGGAGAGAACCCAAACGGGCTTGGGGAGAACATGCAAACACTCCACACAGGAAGGCCAGAGCCAGCTGGATTTGAACTCATGTCACTTAACTCTGAGGTCAACGTACTAACCACTGCACCACCGAGTGGCCTAAGGTATGAATGTGCCAAATAATTTAGTTAGCAAAATATTAACTTTAATGATGAAAACTTTTTACATTTCTACATATATTTTAAAATCATCCTGCTGATGAATTTGCGTATTCACTGTTTGGCAGTGTCTGAAACGCTGTTAAGATGCTCCAAGATGACACCAAAGCCTTGTGTTCAAGCAAAGTCATGCTTTGACACCACCGGGATAAATCTATGAGCAATTATAAATCTTTTGAGGTGACAGCAAGAATTATAAAAGGTTGGGAATTTGTGGAAGGGCTTTGTCTATGCAGACATTCCTTCGCAAGACCAAAGCAGGCCACAAAGGGCACTAAGGTCTAGTGAAAAGTCTTTCAAGTTGGACTTTTTTACGAGACATCGAGGGTTCAAAGACTGCGCAGGCCGAGAAGCGAGTTGTGTCAAGTCAGGACGATCGGATGAAGTGGAGAAAAGAGACCCTCTCGCTTCGGCCACACACATTGTTCCACGGGCAACTGCGGTTTTTAAGTCTCTTCCCACACAGGATACACATTTTACGCTTGCGTGCCGCCTCTGGCCAAAACTTGAAAGCAGCTCGCTTTATTTCAGGGAGGAGATGACACGATGATTTTTTTTTTCATCCACTGTTCTCCTCGCCGCTCTCTGGGGTTATTTTTAAGCGCTTTGTAGTGGGCCCCGGCCGCGCTCTGAAATGTTGTCTTGGCACGCGTTTAAGGCGGAACTGATGGCGCTTGACGCAGGAGCTGCTGAGGGGCAGCGCCAGGCCACACACAACAAGCACATACCAGCTGAATATGACGATTTATGCCAGACAGACCGACAGCTGCCCATGTGCGCTACCGACTTTGATCGTCGCATCGGGTGGTCACAATCGATTGGTGGCGGATCACATTTGCCGCACGGTCCTCAAGTGGTTAGCGCGTCAGCATCACAGTTCTAAGTTTCAAATGTGGGTCCTCCCCTTCATGTGTGATGTTTGCATTTTCTCGTGAGTTTTAATGATCGGCTGGCGATCAGTCCAGAATGTATTCCAAGTAAGCAATGACATATTTAAAGGAAGAAAGAAGTATTTCAGCACAGCTTAGTTTTTGCTGAAGATTACCGAATTGAAATTTGTCTTGAAACCCGCTTCTTATACACGCACAGAACGTAAACACAGAGCTTTTCAAACGGGTATTGTTTAATCATTTTATGCAGTCAGTCTGTTTTCAAGAAGGCCTACAGAAATATAATATTTGCTGTTGAGAGGCTGAAATTCTGAGCATTTGCTGAAGCTGTGCAATACTTGAGAATTTGGTTTCAATCTATACCAAGTAAATACTGGTGCCACTGTCATTGATACAGATATCAAGTACTTTTAGGTTCATTAAATATTATGGTATTTAAATCAATCATCGTATCAACTCACTCAATCCCAAAGGCATGTTTTAAGTCCAGACACGTAATTCTACATAGATAAGTTTTTGTTTTTTTTTTTTTACTTTTTTTTTGGTTTTGTTTTGTTTTTTTCAACTGTGGCTAAAAGAAGGGTTTAAAGTAATCAATTATTTTAAGTCTCAAGGTACTAAAGGAAGACTGAAGCAATCAATTCATTTAGGGTTAATAATTGATTAGTTCAGGTACTAGAGTACTAAAAGTATTTCTCATTTTCAACCCTCATATTAGGGGGGTCGACTTATAACTGCATAAATCAAAACAGACCAATTTTTCCCACAATAACATTAATTCTAATTCGACAATTTTTCCGATGCACTTTGACACATTATGAAAAGGAAAAGATGGCTTGACTTGTCTCCTTCAGCCCTTGGATGTGTGCTTAAACAAGTCGGCATGGATGCCGGAGGGTGGGGAGAGAAATAGCGAAGGGCAACGTTCCACGCTCTGATCTCACAACAGTTGTCACTTGGGCAAAAA
Organism: Hippichthys cyanospilos; assembly: GCF_059441005.1. Classification (NCBI taxonomy): domain Eukaryota; kingdom Metazoa; phylum Chordata; class Actinopteri; order Syngnathiformes; family Syngnathidae; genus Hippichthys; species Hippichthys cyanospilos. The sequence goes on along the minus strand of NC_142369.1, from coordinate 12,471,727 downwards.
GCTTGGGATAATATCCTGAGTAAGATGATCAGCAACTCAATTTTTAAGACCTCCATTTCAAACAGATAGATATCAGTACGGGTCTGAAGATGACTACCCATGGAAGAATAACGAGGATATCTGCCTAAATGCTGAGCAGGAAGGAGAAGACATCCAGGAATGGGAGGAGCTATTTGTCATGTCAGACAATGATCATGACTTCTGGGCTTTGATCTATCTAACCACTAAAGTCAGGCGTGGACATATAATCGCGTTTTTGTAAAATGAACTCAAATTGAAGTAAAACCAGGTGGTCGACTTATAAGCGAGATCGACCTGTACGCGGAGAAATACGGTACTTTACAGATTCACGTTCTAAAGCACTCAAATGCTTTAGCACTTAATTACACATTCAATTACTTGATTGTACTTGATTGCCTAAAGTAATCAATTCCTTAGTACTTACAGTATGTAATTTCATCAAGTAATCAATTGCTCACTTACCTAAAGTAATCCATTACATTAGTGCTTAATTTATTTAGTACCAGTCATTTTTAGACGTTCTCATGAAATAAAATAAAATAAAATAAAATAAGTACTAAGAATCAAATGTCTGGACTTTTGAAAATAAAAAAAGGAAAAATATGCAGTAGGGATTCAATTAGTTACATTTTTACTTTCATGTTTACGTAATCCACACCAAAAAAATGTCTACAATTAGCACCAATAAAACAAAACAAAGGACTTGACTGTGGGTAGGCGGACATGGAGACTGGAATTTAATCAAGACTACACTGAAAACAAAAACTGAAACTGAAATTAGAAATACGTAAAAATAAACACACAATACTGAAAATATAAATGATTGTAGCTATAGCATGGTGGGTCAGCAAATGTTTCCCATCTGCATGCACTAAAAAAGAAGCCATAAGAAATCCATAAGAAACCTAAATGAATAAATAAATGTAAACGTGAAAACTGGCTTTATTCCAGGGGTGTCCAAATTCTGTCCTCAAGGGCCACTGTCCTGCATGTTTTCCAGGTTTCTTTCCCCGACCCACCTGATTCAAATGATCAACTCATCAGCAAGCTCAGCAGAAGCCTGATAACGATCCCGATCATTTGAATCAGGTGTGTCAGGGAAAGAAACCTGGAAAACATGCAGGGCAGCGGCTCTTGAGGATCGAGTTTGTACACCCCTTGTTTATTCTACAGATACAAGGATTGGTTTTCACAGCCCTATCTAGCATTTGGACAGTTGTGAGTTAGCGTCCTTAACTACAGGGAAAAAAAAAAAAAAGGACCAGTAAGTCCTACTGAATATAAGCGGCTAAAGATAATGGATGGATGGATAAATAGATGGATCATTTGAATTGTAGCCCTTATTGTCCACCAAAGTCATCCTAGCTCCTAAAACCAATGTAGGAAATGTCAAGCCACAGCCGCTGCCGCAGCTACTACAGCAGACGGGGGGTCAGGGTTCCCGAGCCCGGCGCAGCTCACACAAAGCAGACAGGAAAGGCAGGAAAGAACTGTGTACAGATATGTGACACGCCAACACTTTTGTCAGCTTGGCCCGCCGACTTCACAGAGTAGAGCGGCCCCCTCCCGAAGCCCCTCATCGTTTCCTCCACTTCCTGCTCCCGCGCATCTGTCTGCCATTGGCACAGAGACATGGGGGATACAAGTCACATGACTCGAGTCCAGTTAGAACTGAGTACAAAAGTGTGCCGACCGCTGCTCCAGATATCCCATTATTTTTTTATTTTTTTTGGGTGGGGGGTATAAACAAAACAAACAAAGCATGAGGTGGGTTTAGTCCTTTTCAAGCAGAAGCCCTTCAAGCATTCGCATCGGCTACTTCAAATAAAAGACGAATTCCCGTCTTAGTGCGTGGCCAACTTTGAATAGAGGGCAACGTGCCCGTTGCTATCCTAAGCACAGCTGGGGGGCCTTGTGTTCCCAGACACGTTTTATTTTTAGACACGGCTTTGAGTAAACAGCATTTTTTCCCCTTCCCGTCAATTACGTTTTGTGCATTCACGAGAATTTAGTAATTGAATCTAAAATGGGCAGGAAAGATTCTGGCTCTGTTGATGGGAAAGCTGCCCAGTCGGGGACGGGCGAACAGCGGGCCTGGGGAGGCGTCGACCCGAGCAGGCTCGATATTCTGAACCGGGGTCCGGCACGGCGAAAACCGGTGGGGGTTACGCACTGGCTGGACTGTCTGACATGGCGAAGACAACGTGCAACAATGGCCCCCAATCATACGGTTTCATCTCTTGTTTGCCCCTTTAAGTAAGACAGGCTGCTCTCTTTCTGCCATAGGATAAATGAGAATCCGGGGAATCTCGATATTTTCAGCAAATGCTTTCACAAAGCAGCACAGGGGGGTTCTTAGTCCAACTTAAAAAACAACAACCCCCCCATTGAACAACTCGACACATTTACGGTAATCCCATATTTGGGGACGCGCCTCCCACGCAACAACATGGGTACACGGTTGCTCTTGTTTACCTTTCCCAGCACTGTGAGACAACTGGGATCCAGCTCTGGTTGCTCCAGCTTCACCACGCCCACCCAACCGTACTCGTACAGGTCCTCCTCGTCGTTATTGTTACACAATCCCAAAGGATGCATCTGGAAGGAGAAAAAGATTCATTAGTGTATACACATCTCAGAACTTGAGTAATATCCCTTTCTTGATCCGGTTGTTGTCAATTACACACGCACACACACACACAACTATATATATAACTATATATATATATTTCATTCCAGAAAAGTCCCCAGAACATAATTTTGAGATGCCTTTGACACAGATTCACACCTGAAATTTTAGTTGAGGTAAATGGAGACACACGTTTGCTGGGATTGTCGGCCACAAGGAACCATAACCTACAATCCATTCTTCTCCCTAACAACAGTGTAAAGACAAAGTGTGCTATTAGCATCAGAAGCGCTCCTAACTGAGCCGCAGGGCCACTTATCCTATTAACCCAAAGACCACAGCGCCCCCCCCCCCCCCAAACAGTCAGCATTGTGGCGCCGTGCCCCCCTCACTGCCCGCTCAGGTCCCCCGGGCCATTGCTGATGACCCCAGATAGCTTTACTCCCTGGGGGTGACCCCTAACCTTTGAACTGGGTGCAGGTTACTGGTATGGAAGGCCAATCGAAGCCAAATCGGAGGGATCAAGAACCTGACCTCAAAGGTTTTGGGGTTATGATCGTTGAGGTCTTTGAGAAGGGTCAAATGGAAATCAGCTTGACCGAGGTGGAGTCAGAGAGAAGGAATGTCTTGCGGAGTTCTACTGCGCAGCATCTTTTACCGCCTTTGATGATGAAAGCTGACGGGAATTTCTCACACCGTCGCTTGTGATTATGAAGACGCTGCATTGCAATGAGTGGAACAAGTTGCAAGCACACAGCGACTTTACTTGCCAACAAACCCGTCACGTCTTACTCGGGCCACCCACACGTGGACAAATGTTAGTCTCGTTTGGTTCAAAGGGTCTCAAAGCACCTTTTTCGAGCACATTTGTGCAACATGTCTCCCTGGAAACAATATATCTATTTAGCAGAGTGGAAGTGAATGCAGCAGATGCAGCACATAGAGAATGAAACTTGTCAGCTTCTCAAAAATATTGTTCAGAAGTGCCCGTTCACACAAATTCACTTGAAATGATCCATTATCTATTTAGGAGAGTGGAAGAGAATCCAGGAGACGGAACTTGAAACATGCATTCATCCCAACATATGCTAAGAACACTCACCACATGGAAAAATGCTACTATAAAAAGGATGGTTGTAAAATTTACGAAGATGAAGAGATTCCAGGATGTAGGTAGTCAATGACTTAGAGCAAACAGGGTGAAAAACCAAAGCTATATATATATATATATATATATATATACATACGTAGAGAGAGAGAGAGAGGGATTCATGCAGACATGACGTCGAGTGTCGCAAGGTCATAGTCGTGCAAACGAGAGTTGTATTCAAAATACCTTAACTCGCAAGTTTTCGATTGATAACCTCAACACAATTTAGAGTCGAATTCATACGAATTGTTAAACGCATACGTCTTTTTGACAGCGATCTCATTCCATACAGAAGGGCCCTTTTGAACATATTCACATCTATATATTCAAGAAGATGACAACATAGGAGAAGAGGCACAAAATGAATGCCATGCAATTGCACAGAAAGCTGTGGAAGTAGTTTTTCACAAGAATACGTGGGCGGATGAATACGAGTCGCAAGCGCAGCTCAACATGACGCGCACATTTGTTACAATCATTTCACAGCGTTCTCCCTTGGAGGAGGACAAAACTGAAGGGAAAGGTGGAGATAAAAGAGCAAGCCTGGAGAGCCCTGCCGGCGCCCCCGCCGCTTGAACACTAGAGCATTGTGCGCAGCCTTGGGAGGCTTTTGCGCTCCAAAATGGGCCACTGTTGTTGTTTGGGAATCTTGTTGTTATTTTAGAGACTGACCATTATCTCCGCAAGCGGGGGCCCTTTCGGTGCGGCTGGGATGCCTGCGGGCCGCGGAAGATGTTGGCACAGATGAGGTGGTCGCCGGTGGTTCTCAAACTTTTGACACTAAGTAGCAACTCCAAAACAACCAACATTAACTCATTCAATACCAAACACATATGTATATGTCGTTTCGGAGCATAGACATTCTTTCCCAGGTACTTGTATTGTTTTTTTCTTCCAAATTTGTTCAAAGTTGGGGATAAAAGAAAGTTTGAAAACGGCTGGTATTGCTATCCATTACTTTACAAATTATGTTAAAAATTGGAGTAATTTATTGAGTAGTTAACGTACATTAAAGAGGCTGGGTGGGGCAGTGGTTAGCACATACGTCTCACAGTTCAGGGAACCGACTTCAAATCCACTTCACCAGTTTGCATGTTCTCCCTGAGCCTGCGCAAGTTCTCTCTGGGCACTCCGGCTTCTTCCCACACTCAAAAACATGCATGGTAGTTGGAATGGGCATACTAATTTGTCCTTGAGTGCGTGAATGTTTGTTTGCCCTGTAATTGGCTGGCAAGCAGTTGAGCATGTCCCCCACCTACTGCCCAAATTCAACTGGGATCGGCACCAGCAAGCCTGTGACCCTTGTGAGGATAAGCAACTCTAGAAAATTGATTGATGCTTAACTAATATTAAACCATACAAATGAATTACTTTAATTTTAAAATTGTATCCGTCTAGTATTTTTTATTTGTTCGTTTAACTTAAACGTAAATCATTGGTGAATTCATTCATCAAATCAAGTAGCATTTTAAGAAATTAATTCAACAATCTTTTATGTATTTTACTGAAGGATTAGCTAAAAAATTTACATGGAAAACAATAAAATTTAAAGGCATAAATGAAGACATGAAGTATATGACCAAATCATGATATTAATATTAAAACAACAGGTTCACCAGAAATTGAAATATTACAAGAAACATTATTGTAAAAAAATATCTAAAACTACAAAAAAATCATGGCCTGCATATTTTTTATTTTGCCATGAAAAGCTCTCTCAGCCTTATTTTGTATTCGTTTATTTGTTTGCGACACAAAACATCAGCGTGCATACAGTATAATGTACAGAAAGAGCTTATCATGATAACCTCTACTTTGCTCTAGCAGGGTTATAAGAGTTTAGGATTGCACATTATACCCCTTTCACAAGGACTGTTTCTTATAAATTTAGTCTGTTTTGGTTTTGTTTTTATAGACAGTTTTTTAGAAAATGTTCTTTTTTAAAGTTTAGTTTATATATATATATATATATATATATATATATATATATATATATATATATATATATATATATATATATATACACACACACACATATATATAGAGACAGTATATTGAGTGCAGGATTAAAAAAATGTCACTAAGTAGTCATACAGTGAAGTATAATTCTCAAAAAACTATTTGGCCTTCCTTCGTCTGTAGCTATGAATGTACAGTAAGGACCTTCCTTCAAAAAGAACCTTGAAAGCTAACTTAATTGACAAAGTCAAAAACAAAATACATTTTAGCCATGCTGTAACTCTATTTTGTAGGATGTAATGTACGTTAGGTTTTGCTAGTTTTTAAGCGTTTTCCTTTTTACCGTTTCTTGTTTCTTTGGCGTAAACGTTTTTAACGGGCAAAGCAATAGCAACAACTACCACAAGGGGCAGCTTTTGTCCTGTCCTGCTTGTTGAAATCCCCCCGCGGGTTAGGGGTGGGGGGGTTAGATTGAGAAGGGGGCGGAGGCAGCATTTCACATGAGTATCCCGTTACGCAGGCCACACTCTCAAAGAAATCCTGGAAGGGTTTTCAACTCCACCTGTAGCACCACGGCCAACGTCCACAACTTCGGAGGTTGTCGTTGGTTCACCCCGGCTCTGCTCTGCTTCAAACTTTGTCTGCATGACTAAAGAGTTGTTGAGGGGGCCCTAGTTCTCATCCCCTCCCCGCTTTAAGGGGATGGGGGATGAGGGGTACTCGGGGGACATGAAAATGCAAGTCACACCATCCCGGCTATTATTCTGTCCGCCTGTGACACAATTCATCCAGCCTTTGATCAGGCGGTGGGTGACCACTCACTACTTCTTCTGACCCCCGCCCCCCCCTGGTTTGGTTAGGCTTGTGGGGTTGCTTTGCAACATGTGACACTCAGCGTCGTGTATCTGGGCATGATACAATGAAATGTTTGGGTCTAGGAAAAAAAAAAAAAAGACCTAATTCATGGGATGTAATGTCATAATCATATTAGAGCTTTTCATTGGCCCAGGCTATACTATGGAGGAATAATTGGTTTATCAGGTTTGTTTTATTGGCACAAACATCTGGCACTTGTCTTTAATTACCTAAGACTTTATTCTTGGAACAGTTTTCTCTCAATTTACATGAGATCAAGACAAAAAATGTATTTCTGTAAAACGATGTGTACAATTCTTGAAAAATTTGGCTTACATAAAATGTTGCTTTTTTTCCGATGCCTGTTTAACTTCACTCCTATGAAGATGATCTCATCAGCTAGGATAAATTCTTCTCATCAGTTTGATTGTAAAGTTAATTTTTTTCAACAAAACATTACAGCCTAATTTTGGTAAAATAGTTTGGTAAAAAGGTTTTCCACCGACTGGAAAATGACTAGTTTTATCAAGTATTACAAGTATTACCCGTAGCGCCTGAAGAAATACATTGCACTTTTTGGGGCAGCAGCCATGAGGGCCTTTGAACTGGGGGAGTTGGTGGGAGAATGATGCTTGCAGGCTACAAAAGCCAAAAACTTCAGAGAAAGAAGTTGCTGAATTGCACGTCTATTTCAAGCGCGGCTCTTGCCGAAGCATGTCGCGTGACGTTCTAACACGGCAGCACATAGCGTCAAAGGCACACATACAAAAAAAAAAAAAAAATCGGGGCGGCAGATTGCCTCTGCTTTTTTTACCGACTCGCCTCCAAAGCAGGTTTTGCAAGATGTCCTGGCAGACAAAGTCAGCTGAAGCAAAGTGCTGTTGATCACATGCACACAAGAACCTCGAGGAAGACAAACCTGGGCCCGGCGCCAGTCCTCGCACCCACCTGCCTTCCCGGCGCCGTGTTTGAGCGCGGGGTGTGCACGTAGAGTGCCCGTCTGCAAATGCCCCACGGTTGACCCGAAGGTGACCGGGCGGCTTGCTAAGAAGACCCCCGGTTGACCCCTTCTGAGCATTCGCAATACATGGAGGCTCCCTAAGTTTTTGAAATAACATGTTGATTAACTTTCATGTACAATATTTGTAAACTGTTTATAGAGTAGCAACAAAAAAAATTCATAACGTTTATAAAATAAATCATTTTCGCCATAGTCTAACAATCTTTGCCATGCCCAGAAGAGACAGAGATGCACAGGTAAAAACATGAACGACTTCTTGAAGGCATTCAAGAACTGGCCAGCCATTAAGATAAAGTTCTGTCAGGTAAAACATAAACAACGTCAGACAGAAATATTGGATTCACAATAATTAAATGACTATACAGTAAATCATTACTTTACAGCACCACGTCAATAAGGAACTGACGCTAAAGCAAACATACGCAATCAAGCCGATCAGATCGACAGAAGGTCTGCGCAAATCTGTGCAAAATACAACATTATCTTAAGCTGCCTGCTGTTAAAAATCTCAAACATGAATGGGCTACATTTATGCATTTGGGGCCGCTTCGCTATATCCCACGCAAAGTCTTATGAATCTGTGGAGCGTAGCGTGGAAACTCAAGAGTATCGAAGAATTCTGGAGCCAAATGAGAAGTGAGTGTCACATGTTTACAGAAAACCCAGACACAGACACACTAAGATTGATATAACTTCCTAAGTCAAACTGGAACAATTGCTTTTGACATAACACTTGGAAGTATTGCTCGTCAAGTGTTGAACATTCCAGTCCCTGGCGCACCTAACCTTATATTCAAGCTTTATGCCAAAAAAGGGATGAATAACTTATTAGTCTCCTCCCTTGGCAGGGAGTAAGAACGTCCATAAAAGAATTGTTAAGATTTCAAGCATGTGCCAAAAAAGCCACGCCATCAATTTGCAGAATTAAGGATCACGGTCATGACAAACAATCGGAAGTGCTCACAGGTGCCAGGTATCGAGGCTTAATAATGTAATTGGATGGCCAATTAACCTTCATCAAAGACTCGCCGCCCTACAGCAATCTTCAGCTTAAAGGAAGGGTCAAATGACCCATTCAAATGCGTACATAAAGAACATGCATACAGGCGCAAGTTGATGTGAGGTGAAGTGACTACAGCGTCAACAAGAATCTGAAAGCGAAAGGGGGGAAGTTTTACACCGACTTGTAAAAATGCCTGCCCGTCTGACCCTTCGGATGCCAAAAGGATGACGGCCGAGGATTTACTGAATGAAAAACTGGGAAAATGAAAAAAAAAAAAAAACAAGGCTGAGAGAGGGGGTCATTTCCATTCATGCTGTCTGCAAAATACACCAGATTCAAAGTCAGCCGTCAAAGGTGGTGTTCTCTTGACACCTACTCGTCTGGCAATCATCCTCAGCATCACATTTGTTTTGAAAATTCAGCCCTCGAAGAATTTCGCTTCGCAACATCAAATTTGGTAAAGAGTAAGCCCGCAAAATATGTTTCAGGAGCCGTAAACAAAAAGACAAAGGAAGTCAGCCATTTTGATTCAAAGCAGTTCGTTTGCACTATTTCCTCAGCTCTTTCGAAAGTAGCCTCCGTTATATTGTCTGATTGCTACCAAATTTTTGAATAATGTCAACTAGACGTGAGAAAGGCGGAATACAGTAGAGCACGTGTGTCAAACTCCAGGCCCGGAGGCCAGATCCTGCGAAATTGACTTCAAGTTTCTGCCTAAAATACCAAACTTGCAATGTCTTCAAAAAAAATCAAATAAAATGAAACATTTTGTGTTCCCGATGATTCTTTTGTTCAGTTTTTGCCGGCCTCTGATTTCAAAACTAGCTAAGTGTGTGACAAATTTGAAAATGTATTTGGCCCCCTGACAAACTATAACTACGGCGTGGCCCGCGATAAAAATGAGTTTGACCCCGCTGCTAGAGAATAGTTGAGTTTTGTCATTCTGGTGTTGAAGTTTGGTGACTTGCTCTATACCTAAAAACACTAAGGTTCAAAGTGATGTCAATGTAGGAAAGAAATCGAAAAAATATGAATATAACATAACTTACAGAATCTTTTTGGGTGAAATTGGGTGTTCTTCCTTTCTCCACCACATCTGGAATTTCCGTGCGAGTCAGGTGCATTACATTTAAAGGGATTGGGAGGTGACGCTTGATTGCGTGACGGGAGACGACTGCTTTGATGCCCACATGGCGCGCGCTGACTCCATCTCTCTGCGTCAAGCTGCGCTTGTCGACAAAATGAGCAAATCTCCGTCTGCCCCCTTGCCAACCGAATCTGCGCCTCGTCAATCGCTATACCTGCGCCTGATCAAAATAGGGCCCTAACAGTAACATTCAGCTACACAAGCTGTGTTTGAACAAACTCTTCATTGGCAAGTTTTCTTTTGGTAGGCATGTAAATCAGAAGTAGGCCCATAAAAATGTCGAACAAAACCGTGCCTGAAAAGACACAGCACGTACAACAGTTTGGTTTAAAGCTGTCATTTAAGACAACAAAATAGCTTGGCAACACACTCAATGCTTTGAAAATGAAACCCTTGGTAGGCAGGTCTACTATGTGGAGACCCGCAAACAAGTCGCAAAAAGCCAGAAAATGCAAGTATATATATATATATATATATATATATATATATACTGTATATACATGGCCACCTCACAGCGCAGCGGTCGTGGGTTCGCTTTCAACTCCACCCTTCCTGTGTGGAGTTTTCATGTTCTCCCTGTGCCTGTGTGGGTTTTGTACTTACACTTTAGTTTGCTCCCACATTCCAAAGACATGCTTGATGTAAATATAGGGCACTCTAAATTGTCCTGGGTGTGTTAATTAGCATGAACAGTTGTTTGTTTCTCTGTGCCTTGTGATTGGCCGGCAACCTGCTCAGAGTGTACACCACTTGCTGGGATAGGCCCCAGCACACCCGTGACCCTAGTGAGGATAAATACAGTCGAACTCATCCATTACCAAGTCATGTTTGCTGCCAGAAATGTTTCACAACAGGGGACTTTTCACTATTGCAAATCTATGTCTCGGACGTACACACAAAAAAACGTTGTGCATTTACTGCCGCAATAATTTGCAAAAATCTTTTGAGATTTTGCCATGGCATGTGGGTGGAGAACAATAACCATAAGTGGCACATAAACTCAGCTGGAGAGGGAACATTTTCAAAATAATATTAATCATAATTGTTGTCATTAACTCTAATTAGCCAAGTTGGATCGATCTCTTTTGAGCTTGTGGTTAATAACCGGGTGTGAGTCGAAAAAGCGGGTGAAAGGTGACTACACCTGCATCCCTCATGGGGACGATACCCTGGATAACAACTACTTTTAATAAAGAGTATGGTTTTCATATAGTTTCTTTATTATTACAAACAATTCAGAAAACCTCATTTGTCCAAATATCTTCATATTTCATCATACTATACTTCATATTTTTTCACTAATTGATGAGTTTGGTCAGTCCCCACACGACCTGTTATTTTTATGAATTATTAATTTAAAGTTTAGAAATCAGCGAAAAATATACTTGAAATATACTTGGAAAATATCTAAAATGCCTCTTTGTGTGGGAGCTGTGCAGCAATTTGTTTCCTCAAGATTGAAAATCTGAATGTTAAACTCAATAACGAGAATAAATAGCTTTGATACATTTGAGGAAACTTGTTTTGTAAAACCTCTATCACTGTGATGCTATGGTGCAAAAAAGTGGTCAGTCACAAACTGAATGAATTATATTTGCGTCTGCCTCGTCTGTTCATTTAATTTATTGCAGCACTCATGTCTTTAAGAGCTTTGAAAAAAGTTTGTGGAGATGATTTAACCACAGTCGTTTGCATTTGTCAAGTTGGTATTAAATTTTATTTGTCTGGTCAACAGTTGTCGGCGTGAATACCAATTGATTTACATAAATTCCAGACTGAAGATAATTTTGGTGTGGGGTTTTTTTGTACAACAGTGCTGAATATTTTATAATAACAACATAAGGCACAACATCAACTTGAATGGGCATTTGGCAACCCAAGCACAATGTCTTATTTTTTTCCATGACTACTCAATTTGAAGAAGCGAGGATTCTGTTCCCAAATAAACTACAAAACCAGTGTTACATTGCTTAGTGCATTAACATTTAGCATGTTTAATAAATAAAAGTTGAAGAATGTCAAGTTTGGATTCCCCTGCTCTAAATGACCATATCTGTGGCAGTAAAATGAAGTTGGTTATGATTTCCTTCCTAGATTTCACATTCAAACCCAAGCTTGATACGCAACATACAACATTTGCACAACATGGTCCCCTCTGCCTCTGCTCTCCTTTTCCCAGCATTGGAAATAACTTCAAAGTGCACGTTGGAAGCCCGGACGAGTGCGGTCGGGGGATCCAGTTTCACGGGAGCAGCTGGGATGGCCCTACAGGTGGGGCCCTTGCTCCTGCTCCTCCTGTAACACAAGCGCTGCAAAGGGATCCCCGGGCTTCTGGCGAAGAATGAGCACTTCCTCTCTTTTGTCTTCTCCCTGGCGACCGAGGGGCCAATTAGCAACGCTAGCGCCATGTCCGCTGTTTATTTTGGCAGTCCATATGTTCAAAGGATGGGCATGGGGACTTGGGGGGGATGTCATTAAGAAAATATTGTTGAGGGAGTATACTTTTCATTCAGGGAGTGAGCTAAACATTTGCACTGGTCTCATTTTATCAGTCAAATAATAGCTTTGATATCCTATCATTAGTTTTGCAAAGAAAATTAAAGAAAGAGAACGATATCCCTTTTACAGGCTATTGTCATTGCCCAGATTGTAAACATTGTTTTTTTTGTTATTTCCCCTACACCGAAAAATCTCCCTTGCATAATACGAAATGTTTCTCTGCATTTGCCTTGCACTGAAATTCACAACAGTGAAAAAAAGCCTACAGCAAAAGCCTAGCTTGGTTTTTACAGCACTTTTCTCAGCAGTCAGACGATATTCTCCCATACTCTATGTGGCGGTAAATGGACTCTACAGCATAAAAACAGCGCTAATCTATAGAGGTAGAGAATCCTAGAAGATTCAAACTATTTAAATTCTTCCAAGTCTTTTTAAACAAACTCCTCATCTCTCTCCAACATGGAGCTCGCCAGAAGTTGTTTACGGTATTTAGGTAACGGTAGTCCTTTTCAGCCAAATAAAAAAGGTGTTTGTAGCGTTGAACGCCCGTAAAGAAATTACAGAAGGTACGCGACTCCGAAATATGGCCAGCGCGGAGGGGAGTGTTTGCCGAAATAATGAAATATATCAAAAAAATATAATGAAAACATGTGACTCATCTTAAAAATAGTTAGCAATCACACCTTTAGATTACAGTACACTTTTCAATTGGTGTCCAGAAGATGAACCCACGCCATCATCTGCGAGATTTAAAAAAAAAATAAAAATCTTTGCACATGGTCGTCGTGGCGACGCACAAAGCAAGCATCTAAACATCTAATATCATGTCTATGTTCTGATATGTGACACAAGGCTGAAGGCCTGACAGCTTCAACACTGAGAACGACGCCCTGGCTAGTGACTCTATTAACTCTACGCCAGGGCATCCCGAAACTGTCAATGGTGTGTGTGTGCGTGTGTGTGTGTCTAAAGTCTCCCCGGTGTCACTTTCAGCTCTTCAGGCTTTCAAATCCGGAGTGACACGAACAAAGGACAGGCCGACAAAGTTCAAAGGTCAACATTGGGCAGAATGCCAAAATTTTTTGAAGGAGAGAAGGAGGAGTAGGGGACTGAAATCAAGAGCACTCCCAACCCTCCCTCTCCAGCAGAGGCAGCAAAAGTAATCACACTTCGTACTAAAGTGGAAGGAAACTAGTGCAAAAAGAAAACACTCTGGTAAAAGTGCTACTGATTCAATGCCCGTACGTAGTAGGTGAAAATAAAAACCTTGGGCATGTGCAATACAGTGTGTGTGGCCATTACATACTTCTCCTCAGTATTTAAGCACAATTACAGATACTGTATGGTATTGTGTGAAAAAATGGTAAAAGTACAGATTAAAGTAGAAAATAACCCTAACCCACACAGGCACAGGGAGAACATGAAAACTCCACACAGGAAGGGTGGAGTTGAAAGCAAACCCACGACCGCTGCGCTGTGAGGTGGACGTGACAACCACTCAACCACCGTGCTTCAAATATTTGTTTTCAATTATTGGGCATAAAAATCTAACAATGTCAGAAAAAATAAATACTAGGAAATAATAGTACAGTTACCATAAAAATATATGAAAGTACAGTAACATGATAATTTTACCACCAATTCCACCCCAGTAAGAACCCCCCCCCCCCAACCTTGGTGGTCCCGGCTTTGCGTCGAACGTGTGGGAGCACAATTACAAAAGTGGATGAGCGCATGCATACATTTGTCAGCATCAAGCAGCCACGGTGAATTCATTAGCATGACTAACAATGCGACAAGCTTTAGGGGAGCCACCTCATTAATAAACAGCAAAGTGGCACAAAACTGTCAAGAACTCACAAGCATAGTTTTTTTTCTCTTCCTCTTCAACAAAGTTCTTGGAAAACTGTACTCCACCTGAATTTTAGAAAAAAATTATTTACTCTTTTCAATGTTACTAACTAACGTACCCTTTGTGCTTGGAATCCTGACTCATGATCTGATTGATATGAATATCTTCTGACTGATATTTTGTTGGATCAAATTCTGAATGGATGTTTTTTTTTCTTCTTTTATGTTGTTTAGGCTTTTGTTTATGAGATTTATCCTAAAGTGAGAAACGCCATAATAATATAAGTTGTCCGGTCCTAATATAATCATATAATCAGTAATAGGGGCCAATCATATACTGTATATTTGATCTGCATTGGGCAAACTGTGCATCTGCAGTGGTCGCAAGCTTTCTTGCTATAAGGAAAAAGAGGCACTGGCTACGATGTGGAAACATTTTTTCTGCCCACAAACAGTCAGGATAAGATGAAAGACATCTAGAAGTCTACAAAGAGGGATATAAGAGTCCAAAAAAGAATTTGGAAATTTGCTAACCAATTAAATAAGAGGGAATTATTTTCTAACAAACATACTTGTTTGTAATTGACTACTGTAGATAAGCTAAGTGAGCATGAAGCAATCAACTTATTGGCTGCATTCACTTGAAACATGCTTCTAAATCAGAAGTGCTCACTCAACTCAACTTTTAATTCACTGCCTATGTATGGGCTTGTACTCGATATCTGCCAGTACTTGACTAAAATGCAAGACCTCGGTTTGAGGCTGTTTACTTTTTTTCCAAATTCAAATTTCCCTCACCTATCGGCAAAAATAAATTAAAATACGTCATTTATTCCTCATTGTAAGCCCTGTTTTTGCAGTGCGGCATCTCAGGTCAGCTCTTCTTTATTCCGATCGATAAAAAAATATCCGAGTCGCTTGTTAATGAGCTATGATTAATGGCAGCATTAAGCCTCCCGCAGGAGGCCGGCGGCACATACCTGGCTCGGCCTGTACGTGCGTTGGAGGGCTGAGCTAAAAGTAGACACTGGGGGTTGGGGGGTGGGGATTGCAGTCATCAACACCTAGGCTCTGACATCCTTTGAAGCGCCGCTGCTTCTTTGATGGCCCGACGGAGGAGGAATGCCGCTCACCCCCCCCCCCAAGCCCCCACAGTTGTGGAATGTGGCGCAAACTGCTGCTACTCGGCTCGCTGGAGTGGGATTAGAGGACAGGCCCGGACTGCCCTTCCTTTGCCCCCTCCTCCTTCCACCCTCTAAGATGGACGACATGGCGGCAAGTTCGCCTCTAAAGTCCACGCCAAGGCTAATTGATATTTTCTACGGAAGGTTCAAAAGTAACAAAGCTGTCATATTCTTTGTAATGTGCAAAAGAAAAAAAAAAGAAAAAACGTGCCTCTGTTCTTTCACTTAACTAGTTCGCTGTCTAAGGAACGGCAACATAATATAACTTTTTGGGTTACAGCCATGCAAGCTATTTTTTTTGCCATTGGAAAGAAAAATTCTGAATCTTCAGAAAGAGATTTAAATATTATATAAACAACGCTCTAACATTGACGCCATTTAAATTTTGTGTGTATTGTTCTGAAGCTTGCAATAATTCGTGAATTTTTCAAAGAATTTGAGTGATCGTTCGAAAAATAGTGATCCATTTGCTGTACTACTAAAAAAAAAATCCATCTAATCACAGAATGTACTTTGATGAATACATTGCTTCTCAATTATTTTTTGCAAACCCTTCACAGGAAAGGGAAAACATTTCGTGCCACCCCACTTGCCACGCCAATCATAAATAAGATTAATATTGATAAAAATTGTAAAAGCATACCTAAAACTATATCCTTTTTAACATTGACAAAAGGAAAATTAATATAAAAAAATGTTTAATAACTATTAACTATTTTTTTACTGCATTTATACAGGTTAAAGGAAAAAGTTTGTCACTCATTTACCAAGTTTTGAAATCAGAGGCCGGTAATATCTGCTCATAAGAGAGATTGGGTACAAGAAAGTTGAAACAACTTGCAATTTAGGTATTTTAGCCAGAAACTTGAAGTCAGTTCAGCATTTTCGCGCCCAGATAAAATGATGATCTGGCCCCCCAGGCCTTGAATTTGACACTTGTGACCCAGTGCCTCAAAGCGCCTGAAAAATGAAAGCTGTCGATCCTGATGATATTACAATTACACTTCACATGGCAAAAACAACCCCCCCGATAGCATCGCTTCACACTCCCCCAGGAGAAGCACTGGATTAATACATTTTATCAGGAGTTCGAGCTCCGTTTGTGCGGCTGCTCCGAGTATTAGTAACATTGCTGGCCATGGCATGATAATAGAACGAGACGCAACTTAAAGCCCGTCATTATAAAAGCAGGGTTCATTCACCTCAGGCCATTCCGACAGGGTGTGCCTAATAAAGGGGTAGGTGTTTACAGAAAAGCAGATGAACAAACTGGCAGAGCGCGCACACGCCCCAGTGCGTGAGCGCACACCACCGACCATCCACACACAAAAACGCACACACGCGACCCCCAACCTCAGTGTTTAGGCAAGGAGGGAAGCCGAGGTGGAGCTAGCCAGTATTAGCGCTGGTTTCAGGTTTCACGCGCTTCTGACTTTATTTTCTTTGAGAAACACCAACTGTGGCTCCAAACCGCACTACGGGAAGTGTTCACCTACACCGCTTCCGGGTTGGAGCGCTGGGGTCACAATGAGTTGGACTTGGCGGGGGGTTGAGAGGTTTAAAGGAAGACGACCAGGAGCTGACATGATATGTGGAATGTTTGCCATGATTAAGTGGAGAATGAAGCGGAGAGTTTAGGAAATTAATAATATTCATAAGTTAAAAAAAGATGCCTGTGTCTCTGTACATATATCAAACACATTCACAGCCACATGATATGTAAGTAAATAATTTTTTTAAAAAAAGGGTGGCCACAACCTACCAAATGTGACGAAGAAAAACAGAACTGGAAAGTGTCTTAAGAAAAAGTTTTATTGTCATATGCGTAGTAATACTACACAATGAAATTCTTGTTATGTTCACTTCCCTGAGCAGACTACATTTCGTAATCGACCAAATAATAAAGTAAAAGTAATAAAATTTAAAAAAAAACTGTGATAGAGCAATATGGGCAGAAAAAAGAGCTATTAAAAATATGGGTTTACTGCTACAGGTGATACATGAGGCGACAATATCTCAAATAATGCAATGAAGTCTTCAAAAATACCAAAAAAAAACAAACCACAACTATGTGAAGCTGGATTACCTGAAATGACAGCAACCAAACAACTGTAACTGGATAGATAGGTTGAAGAAATGCAATTCAAGAATTCACAGGCTCGGTGAAGCAAACAAATGCAGGGCTCTCACTAATTACAACAACTACGGTCAGCGTAATGATGAGTTGCATTTGTTTTTACTTGTTTGTGAAAATAGGGCCTTGTCGCTAAAAACCTTGGGAGTCGCTGCTTCAAAGAAATACAAAACACGAGGACGGATTGAGTCCTTGTGATGGACTTGAAGATTTAACTGTCTTTTTCATTCCCCTCCCCTCACTCTTTCTTTGCCTGTGAATGGATACATGATCACCTATCAGGACATCCTGGAGGAGGGACAGGGTAGGAACGCTCCACTGAGAAGGGCTGAGCTCTCCGAGGATAAAATGATATTCTACAGGTAAAGTCAAGGCTGGGGCCTTCTCCAGGAATAATGCCAGAAAAAGGACTGGACTGGACCGGACTGGATGGGATTGGGGCTCGATCCTAAAACTCCAGAAAAGCGTAGCTAACAGAAGCGATTTGGATTTGCTCCAGAGCCGCCAACTGTCTCATCTATTCTTTGTTGTGAAGCCTCAAGAATGAAGGTGGTAATACGCAAAGTCCAACAGCAACTGAAGATGTGGAGTATTTGACCAAGGTAGAACCTTATGTGAGCCTTTTTCTGCACAGAACATAAAAGACTTGACTACTTGAAGACCAACAGTGTGGACAAGTGCATAGCATGGGCCAAGGTACCATCACAATTTGTAGGGCTTTGAACTGAAAAATACAAGATTTAATCTTCGTGTTTAAGCATTGGTGCATGTCCAACACTGGGATAAGAGCACTTCGCCATTGGAGCAAGTGTTCAGGTCTGATGTGGAAAATATATGAAGTTGAAATATAAATATTAAAAAAAATGCTTATCCCTTTTAGTTTTTCTGATGCTTAATACTTTTCATTCATCCCTCATAGATGAATAGTTATCTCTGAAAAATATTGTAGAGAATTATTGTCACATGCACAGCACGAAACGACACATTGAAATTCTTACTCTGTTCACCTTAGCGAACGGAAGACGGCTGCCACGGTGGGCGCCATCATGCTAAACATACCATATATGTTTTTGGAGCCACCTTTCAGCTCATGCTCGGTTGTTGTCATGGGGAAAGGTTGGGTAGGGTACGCAAGTGCACGAAGTGAATCACACAATGTTACGCATCAGTGAGTTCTGTCACACATGCGTACCTGCGTACCACTTTTGTGAATCCTTGTTTATATTACCTTTAAATGCTATCTTGACTTCTACAGTACCTTGAATATGAATAACTAACCCTTAATGAGTAGTTGATACTGACTAGACTCTGAGACTAAACATAGCACTGGCCACAAGACCCTTAGAAATCAGTCTTTTGACCAATCTCGAGACCAAGACCCATCTCGAGAAATACATATCTAGTACAAAGAAAAATTCGATCCCATAGGGTAGATTCTAAGGTGGCCAGTAGTTTTGGGTCCACATGAGACTCGAGACCAGCACTAAGCTCAGCAGCTAAAACGCAGTACCTTCCCTCATTGTGCAATCAAGTTCCATCCCTGCGTGTTTGGGGTGCCTCTCCCTGTGCTCATTCTGACAAGTGATCAGGTTAGACAAGTCCCTCCATTCAGAGCCTCATCGTAATAGCGATATCCCCTCTGAGAGAGAGAGAAAAGAGAGGGAGGAGGAGGAGGAGAGGAAGAAAAGAGGGAGGGAGGGGGGGTAAAATCCTATCTGGGAGATTAACTGGCAGCACCCAGCCGGGCCAGTGCTGGGTTCACTGGCTTGCTCGGTGCTATCTTACCCACTAGTCTCTTGTTCTAAAGCAAAGCATGTCTTTGATACCCGACGAGAAGGAATCTGGAGGCGTTACAGGTTTCTTTTGTGCTCTGCACTGTGTGTGCATGTGTGTGTTTGTGTGTGTGTGCGCAGACAGGCTGGGATTTCTTTTCTCTAAAAAGCACCCTCCCCTCTTTCTCCACTGCCTTCATCGCGGGCTCCCCTTCCCCCAGCCAAAAACAATAAATCAGTGAATTATAAACCTTTTGTCCTTTGTTTTGTTTTTGTTTTTTTTCAGGGCCACCACCGCTGAAGTTAGTTAGTCTCAAAGATCGGGGAAAATTCTAACTGCACGCTCAACTCCGACTTCTATAGGGGGAGATCGGAGTCACCATAATGGTGAAGTTGGAGACGGAAGGGGGTGTGTCATTGGAGTTGGGGGAGTTGAGGTTTGACTCCCCAAGGAGATTTTCTTAAACCCATTACATCAGCTTTTTTCTGCTTCAGGGGCTCTAAATCCATGGCTTTTGTGAGAGTATAAAATGACCTAAATTGACACACAGCGATCACTTTTGTTTAAATTATGGTCAGGGATTTTCTTTTTTTTTGCCAATATAAAATATTACCAGGGTCTTTTAGTGTATCGTCGACTTCCAGTGAATCCAAGGTGGCTCGTGGTCAGAAAGGAGTTAAACGACTTCAACAAATTTATCTTGACATGTTCTACATCTTAAAGAATTTTGATGTTTGTTTGTTTTTTTTAGTACATGTAAGCAGTGAGTGAGCGGAAATGTCAAAGCACTGAGCTCCTCCTCTGTCTCCTAACTTGATCAAAGAGGGTTGCGTTCCCAAGAGGAGGTCAAAGGAAGCGATGGAGTGAGGCTAAAAGAAGTGAATGGCCAGCTTTGGTGCGCCGTAGGAAGCCGGCCACCAGCGGCACAAGCGAACACAAAACAACATGTCTCTCACACAACCGTCTCTCAAAGCTTTAGTCCCACGGTGAAGGTGGGGGGTAACGGAGGAGTGGGCTTAGGACGGCGTAGAGTGCGAGCTGGGCAAACAGTGAGGGGCAAGGGCTCCAAAGGAGCCCTGTTGCCCGGGTGAGCGAGACCTGCCGCTCCAACAATGTCCACATCAAGCGTCCGGCCGCCGGCCAGGCCCCGCTGAGGTGCGCTCCCTGTGGGCTTGGGGGTTAGCCGTGCGGACAAAAAGGAAAAGAAAACCCTCAGTTCCAAAAGAAAGAGATTTAGCCTGGATGAGGACATTCCACAGTGAACATATGAGCCCTAAAGTGGCAGAAAAATGAATCCTA
Organism: Hippichthys cyanospilos; assembly: GCF_059441005.1. Classification (NCBI taxonomy): domain Eukaryota; kingdom Metazoa; phylum Chordata; class Actinopteri; order Syngnathiformes; family Syngnathidae; genus Hippichthys; species Hippichthys cyanospilos. The sequence goes on along the minus strand of NC_142369.1, from coordinate 12,451,202 downwards.
CATTGACCAACCAAAAGTGGCTCTCAAATGAAGGCAAAAAAGGTTTGTTAAACCTTCAGAGTTGAAATGTTGCAGTTTACTTCCATAAACCACTTGCGCAGTCATTATCACGTCCGATTTGCAGTTCAGGGACCCGAGTTCAAATCCACCTCGCTCCGGCCATCTTGTGTGGAGTTTGCATGTTCTCCCTGAGCCTGCGTAGGTTCCAGGCACTCCAGCTTCTTCCCACACAACAAAAACATGCATGGCAGGGTATTGGACATACTAAATTGTCCTTGGGTGTGATTGGGTGCGTGAATGCTTGTTCATCTCCATGTACCCTGGAAATGGCTGCCAACCAATCAGTTAGGATAGGCACCAGCAGGCCTGCAACCTTTGTGAGGAGAAGGGGCATAGATGAATGGATGCATGGATGGAGCCTGCATTTCAATAGCCTCCTGATTCGTGAACCACTTCTACCTGTGTCCTCGTTATTTATTTATTTATTTGGTGGGGGGGTGATAACTACTGTCCAGCCACACCTTCTTCTCGCTCACTGGCCCACAGAGCCCCAGTTGAAATAAAATAGAGTTTGGGTCAGGGAGGCTGAGGTGTGGCGGCCATTGGACAAAAACTGTTCTCTTGGAACTCCGCCGAGGGAAGCTATTGTGGCACAGAGAAAGGTTGGGGAGGGGCGAGGGTGCAACGGAGGCTCCATCGCCCAGTGGAGAGAAAAGGCAAGGCAAGCTGGCAGGCCAAGTTGAGGCCTCACAGTAAAACGTGGAATTTGGTCCCCATCGTGTAGCTAAAACCAAAGGTGCACACACACAGACTCAGTCAACCTTATGCACGTTATACTCACTCATACACACTGAGTTACTTACACACAAGTGCTCATTCGCATGCAAAAAGGTAATTACACATAAATACCCTCCATCCATTTTCTATAGCCTCTTATCCATACTACAGTTGCTGGCTTGCTGCAGCCTATCCCGACCGTCATCGGACAATAGGCGGGGGACAAACTGGACTGGTTGCCAGCCAATCACTGACACATAAACACACCTTTGCATTTACTGTACTTAGAGTACATCCGGTTTATCTTTTCAGTCAATCACAGAAGACACGCACAAATACAGACACTGATCAAAAATAAACAAAACACACTAACAAGGGTGGGAAGGGAAAATAGTGCAGATGAAAAGACTACACACCCCTTCAGGGCAAAAGGGAAGTTGCTTGAGCACCACTTGGGGTGAACATGGCCAGGTAAGCCTGGTGCAGATCTGGGTCACACACCAGGAGCATGGCCAGAAATGTTTTAATGGGGTAGGTACGGCATCACAACACGTAAGTGCATTGTCAAGGTTTTATTCAATAAAATAATTAATTTCATTATATAAATTAAAATTTAAAGGGACACTGTGTAAGATTTAGACTTCTTTTCATTAAAAAAAAAAAAAATAAATGATTACAAATTTCAAAAACTTGCAAATAAATGTGTTCTTAACGACCAACAGCATGTTTTAAATATAATCGTAGGTCTAGTTATCATTAAATTATATTACATGGGGGGCGGCTCTCCTTTGGAGGTTGCCATGTTTGTTATACAGTAGCTATGGACAATGGTGATGATGCATGATCACCATGCAGCTCTGCCCCTGCACATAACCATTCAATCTCTCCTTTGACTCTCTCATGCCACAATAGCACATGCGGACTCAAATTCTGGATTTTTCTCCATCTCGCCCACCAGGGCGGACAACCTGACAATTTGTCAAATTCCAAATTCAGTAAAACATCCAGAGAGAGAAAAGCAGACTGAAAAAAATTAACCAGTTGGCGTAAAATCGTCACCCGAGGACATACAGTGGCGATCTGTTCTTGGGGTCGCCCCTCCGCTGATGAATGTTTATGAAGTCATTGTGGTCCAAGGGCAAGGCCCACCACCGGGATTCTTCGGAACATTTGTTTAGCGGCGGGCCCAGTGCGCTGCGCTGCACAAATGTCGCATTGTTCCTCCCCCAGTTCTCTCTGGCCGTGGAGAATGAGGGGGAACTGTGGGGGCAATAAGCCCCGGAGGAGTTAAACATCAAACCCGTTTTACACACCAGCACTTCCTCCAGACGCTGATACAAAGGTAATAGACAACATTGTGGAGAATTCATCAAGGATAAGCAAAGTATGGCCCGCAAACGGCCCACTTCGATCTTTAATCGGCTTACTGAGGGTTGAGCAAAATCAAGAGTTTGTCGAATTCCTTACAGGAATTCAGCATTTTTTCAAATAACATTTTCTGGTTTTGTTGGGTGGCTCAGTCACAAATGTACAAATGATCATGATAAGTTATATCATTTAAATACACATTTTAACACTTTTAAGCGATTTTTGCTTCAGTAAAATTGAGAAGTAAATATTCTTTTCATCATTTACGATATTTGTTCAGCAAATAAAATGAATGTTTATTCAATTTTGTATCTAAAATGTTCTTTTTAAAAAATATATTCATAGGTTCTGCTGCTAACTATTATTTCAATTATCAATAACCTGTTGAATATTTGTTCAATTTAATCAATGAATTTCCATCACATTATTAAAAATCACAACATTATGTCAAAATTGACAGTAGAAAATATAAAACATTAATTAGGTCATTATGAAATATGGATGGACTATACTTGAAGTGCCAATCAACAAAGATAATCAGTCTGCTTTCGTGGAGGCCTACCGAAAACTGAGAACATTTGCTGATGAGAACCTTAAATTTTGAGCATTTGGACAATTTTAAATTAAAAAGGCATGTGAACAATTTATCGATTATCAAAAGTAATTGATTATTTTGATCATCGATGGGTTGTTGATTAATCGATGCTTCTCCAATAACCTTTTTTAACTCATCAATCTGTCCATTTTTAAATTTTAAACGTGACCCTCGAGCACCAAAGTTGGTCGACCCCTGCCCCGGATGAGATCAATGAGCAGCGAAGGGAGGGGAAAAAAAAGGTCAAACCTAATTATCCAAGGCAATGTAAAGCAGCACTTCTTGTCGCGTCACAACTTTGCCGTCTTTAAATGCCCCCGAGGGAACCGCGTTATTTGATTTGTTTTTATGAGACAAGCAAAGCACTTAGCTGCTTCTAACCTCCGGGGGCATTTGGCTCCGCTTCTGAGGGGGCCGCAGGTTGCGAGCGCTTTTCTGAGGAGGGACAGACATGGCAAACACACACCCCGCCCACCCCCACCCCTCCGGAGCGGTAAAAACATGCTGGGACAACTATGCAAAGCGGGCCCATTGGTGAGAGGAGAGATTTCAGCGGAGCTCTGTGTAGTCTTCAGGTTCCGAGGTACAATCTCCATAGAGCTTACATTGGTGCACAAATTGGTTGTGTTGATACATTTATTTTGGCTGTCCATTATATAAACGCAGTCGGGATTGATATTGGTAGACGGTGACGATTGACCAATATTGACAGATGTCCATTAAGATACAATTTCTGTAAGCAGATGCACAGAAACAGGAAAAGATTTCATGTAATTTTAAAGGAAAATGCTCTATTGGGATATACAGACGCTCCCCAGCTTACGAACAAGTTACGTTCTAAACAGCCGTGCGCTAGGAGAATTTGTTCGTAAATTATTAATATGTGTAAGAGGATAACAAAAGAATGATAAAACACAATTCCCTGACGACATCTGAACAATCGGGTAACATACGGCAAAGTAGGCTGACGAGAGTGATGCTGGGCGTAAGGTTTGTTTATGATTGCGCCGCCGTGAGTTGGTTTCAGTGTATCGCCGAATGTCCACATAACTAAAATTTAGAAATTGAGGAGTGTTTAAATGGATGGATGGATGGATGGATGGATGGATGGATGGAAGGATGGATGGAAGGATGGATTTGTAAAATGAATGTGTCATAAGTACCAGTGGTATTGGTACCGGTGAAAAGTTGCGTACTTTGTTGTAAGTTTGAAAAGAGCGGTATTGAACATCCTGACCCCAGATAAAGGGGTAGCTAATAGATGGATGGATGGATATACAGTACACATATATGTTACTGTATATGCATGTGTATATATATATATATATATATATATACACAAATGTATACAGTACATAGAATATATACATCTACACACACACAAACACACACACACACTGAAGTACTATCCCCAATCGCTTCCTTTTTCAAAAAGATTCACAGACTCTCTTTGATCCATACCCTGTCCCCCCACTAGAGAGGCCACGGGATGTCAGCACAGATTCCATTTTCAAGTCGTGCACGAGTTCCTCTGGGGAGGGACTGACCCTTCATTACATCGGAATTCCTCTTACAGAAATAGACCAGATGGACTATACTTGAAGTGCCAATCAACGTGGGATCCTCAAAATTACATTAGCAGACAGCATACCAAAATGTTCCTGTATAATACAGCTGACATTGTTTAATGTGATGCAAAACCATTTACTACTGCATAAATAAATTATAGCATTTCACATGGCAAACGGGGAACTAAAATTGTAATAATATTTATATTATTTAATTTGAACTGGGGCAAGATGAGTCAGCAGCATTGTACGCATTGATTTACTAAGCAAGCAAAAACTATACCCCTGTCAATTGTCTCACTATGTACAAAATGTATGCAAGTGTGTGTGTGTGCGTGTGTGTAAGCAGAGTATAAGCACACATCATGCATTGTGTGTGGAAGTCCCATCGCCTGCTTGGACCATTTACAGCTTCTCCAGCTTCTTTTGGTTAATAATTAAAAACAAAAAAAAAAAGAAAAACATGAAAGAAGACCACAGCTACTCGCTCAGGCCATTAGGGTCCCCTAGGGTTGCGCCGCTAACATGTTAGCGAGTGACTCACACAGTCCAGTGAGCAGTTGCTATTTTCCTTGGCCAGCTCAAAGGAGTGATGGAACGTTTTGTAGCAGCCACAGCGGCTCCTTCGCTACCTTAACTCTTCTGTTATGTGGCGGGTGGGTTTGACCCATTTGAAAGAGGTTTTATAGTGGTAACTTTCATGATAAGCGAGTGTTATAATTTTGTCGATTTGATACTTCGATAGACAATGTGAGGGAATGAACAATGTTCAGGTCAAATAACCAAAATGAGAACACTTGCAAGGAGCTGCTGTAGGCTACAACTCATGCCCAGATGCTCACACGGTGATGAATGAACTGTCATTACATACAGAAATAGGTTGAGAAGAGTTGAGTTTACAAAATCACTTCATTTCTTAACATTATCAGTATGTTTTATACAATATGGTGCAAATTACATTGTCAAATTCAAATTAAAAAATTATGGTGGTTTTTGGGGGACTGGAACAGATTAATGGCATTTCAATTCATTTCAATGGGAGAAACTGATTTGTTACACTGTATACTGGATCAGTACAAGAAAAGTTCATTTTAACCCCCCCAAATTTTTGAATATGCAGGGTTTTAGCGCCATCAAATGTTTTCCACTAAAAAGTGTGATGAAATAATCAACTAAATAAATACATGAACATAAAAATACAGACAAATACGACAACTGCTATATAAGTGAAATAGCTGAAGTGCAAACTGTACTTGTGTAAAACTATTGAATTAAATTTGAATTTAAAACAAAAAAGATGTATTCACTTTTATCATTTATTTAGTTTTCAGGAAAAAAAAACAAAAAACTGTCCATTCATCCATTATCTGTAGCCGCTTATTCTCACTAGGATCGCTGACTTGCTGGTGCTTATCCCAGCTGGCGGAAGACACATTGGACTGGTTGCCAGCCAATTGCAGGGCATACATAGACAAAGAACCATTCACGCACCCAACGCACCAAAGGACAATTTAGAATGTCCAATTCACCTGCAATTCATGTTTTTGTAGTGTGGGAGGAACCAGGAAGAACCCATGCAGGCACAGGGAGAACACGCAAACTCCACATAGGACGATCTGCGCCAGCTGGATTTGAACTCCTGACTCTTCCACCGAGCCGCCCTGATGTGATTTATTGAGTGAAAAATAGTTAGCAAAATCAGTTACGAGATAAAGTGTACAGTTCACAGATTAAGTGAATCAATGAACTTTGAACATTTTGCAGTATGTACAAGGTTTTATGACTATTTTTAGTTTTTTCTGGTATGTTTGTATTCTCAATCAAATCAAAAGTAAAGTGATCACGTTAAGATAATGATAACAATGTATGTAATGGAATGGGTTAGCGTTTGTAGCTGCAGCTACATGTCCAACAACAGAGCCTCTTTTGTCAGGATGACCAGAGAGCCAAAGAGAGGGACCGCCTGTCATCACCGCCACAGAGTTCTCTATTCATCCTTCTCCAGACAAAGACCAAAAGCACACAGCGACCAATCCGAGGCATTCCAAGAATCCGCTTATCAAACATGCCATATCATTTTTGGGCTTTTTGCATGCCTGCGCTTTGTCTTTCCCGTCATCGGCCATTTCTGATGTCGCCGCAAATGAGGCTGTGTCGGGTGTCGAGGCGCAAAGTTTGGTACATCGGACCAAATATGATCACCGCCGCTGTGTAAAGTAGACATAAACAGAAACAATCCAGAGTCTGGCTAAAACGGTGCCCAATGACGCACTTTAGCATCTGCGAGTCCAGACTTGGGAGTCATCATTTGCATCGATGCATATCAGACGCAATTGTCAGTCTTATTACTAAGACTATTTCTAACTGCAATATTGTTAGGTTTCTTCCCAGAGGATAAAGAATATATACCTGGGTGTATCGTTCATGTAGCAATGTTTGTCTTCCAATATCCGGTACCTAAACGTGCAAAACAAAGCGTCAGATTTGAAAGGTTTGCTAACCCTTCTCTGAGGTGTGTCAGATCCACAAGTCATTTAGAACAAAAGAAGCAATCCGGCGTAGGGAACATTTCAGTAATTCAGTGTGGTGCATGGCTCGAGCAACCGGGGTTAACGCAGTGCAAGGCTTTCGTAACAATGTCCTTTCAGCCAGCTGTGAAGAGTCAGAACCTTTTGAAAAGCTTGGGTGTGCACGCTAATGGATTCAAAATGAGTGTCCCTGGCCGACACAGCTGCATATAGCCAAGTGCTTGAAAAGAGTCGGCACCAGTGAAACACTAACGAGAACCGCACGCCTACATTCTACGGTCTGTTAGAAAAGAATTTATGAACTTTTATTGAGCAGAGGCACACATTTTACATGGGAGCAACCTTCAAGGTATGAATATGTCAGCTGAATTCATGGCTTGGCCCTGTGTGCTAACTCCATGAAAATCAGGCAATATGTACCCAAATAAAAATAAATTACTATGCCTCAAAAAGCCCGGTAGTATATTGCATTCCCATAAGTGTTACAAGATTAACGACACGGTCCTGTGATGCACTAAAACTTCTATGATGAAAACGTTCTGTTAGCACACAGTTATTTTCTGCACATTATTTCACATAATAATCCGGCAACGAAGCATTTCTTTGCCAACAGCAATCAGATTAGCCAGTGCTAACACCGCAGCATCCAGCTTCTGGCAGGTTGTTTTGGGGATTAAACTAATACAGTCCGAAACATTAAATGCAACCTTTGGGTTCTGACCCTAACCCTAATCTTAAACCCTGTTGTCATATTTTCTAAGGATGGGGGAGTATCGATTAAAAGTATCGTATCGGCCACGATACCAGTCTTATTTCAAGGCAATGGCAGCTGATACCTGTATCCGCCGCTCATCTGTAGCCATTTTACCATGAAAAACTAGAAACTGGAAGAATAGATTGACATTAATTTTTTTGAGATATGTAGGATTTAGTTTTACATACTGTATCAAACGTATTAGTGGGATTGGCAGCGGGGAACATCTTTAATTTCTTTTTTTTTTGTAAACAAGCATGTTGGATTTTCAAAGAAAGATACTGTATGAACCAGTAACAATAAATTCAATAAATTGTAGATAATAAATTCACCAAAACGTGTAATCAGAATGGTACCAAAATGAGCCAGGAAACCCCCTGCACCACATATACTTTTGGGGTGGAAATGCAGAAAACAAGTGAAAAGCTATCAACTGTTTACAATTTAAAAAAAAAAAAAGCAAATGTGCCCAAAAAATTTTTTAAAACTGAGAAGACCATTTTTCTCTGGAAATCCATAAACTTGCAGGTGAAATCTCATGATAACATCGGACGTGCATCCCCCCGCCAACTCCGAGGCCCAGTGCGGTAGTCCGCTGATAACCGCAGCGCTGATAAGAGGAAACAAAACCTGCCATGAGGAACACATTGAAGCAAATGAGAACATCAGCCTGGCGGCGATGTGAAGACCGAGGAGGGACTTTGGAGGGAAGAATCTGAGAATGATTACAAGGGTAGGTGTAAAAGCTGTTATCTAAAGGCTCGGACAAAAGAAACCTTCACAATAGCAAGTAGAAAAGTTTACCTCAGGGGAAATACTCCCGAAATACTGTATTTACTCGTTCTACTAATACATGCTGTGACCCCAATCAGTCATCCATTTAATACCTGTCTTATCCCCATCAGGAAATAAGGCGAGTTACTGTAATGAATTTGATTCTTGGATGTTTTTGTTTTTTTTAATAAGTGTTAAAGGCAACTTTACTGTAACCCTAACAACAACTATGGTAAAAGATGAAGAAATTTGCCTTGAAATGGCTGCTTAAATAAAAATGTCCGACATCATGTTCAACTTGGACGACTAGAACTTTTTGGGGAGTCTTATAATGCTTGACATGTACGCCCAATTTTGTATCGATTAGTCAAACTGGCGTGCGGGGCAATTTTTTTTTTTTGGTAACTTTTCAGGAAGGCCAAAGTAAAATGTGACGGTTGAATGATTACACCCCACTATGCCCATGTTAGATGGTATTGGCAAATAAAGCTTGGCTTGGATGGGGTGGGGGGTGAATGTAAATAAATGGGAGCTGTTGACGTGGGCCCGGAGTGGAAGAGACAGGTGTCGCCATGACCTCCTCTCTCTCGGGACGTATGCATCCCATAGCGGTGTCCCCTTTCAAGTTGGGGACAAACCAGTTGGTCCGGATCGTGTGCAGGAGGAGCGGAACATCCCCCAACGCCGGATTTGTCCCACCCTCCGAGATACTCTGCTCAAACAAACGTGTGTTTACTTTGCGGGAGTGTAATCAAAAATACATCTAAATCGGATCCATTAGGGCGGAGCCTTCGGCCGGGCGCGATGCCGCCCGTTGGCCGGCGGTCAAAGCCGAGCGAGCCGGCGTCTCCGGCTAATTCAACAGTTGTCTGGCTCGCCTGAAAGTCACCTTTGAGGCGAACCACTTGTGTCAGGAATCTGCAGGCTCTTTGCATGCCGCGGCAGCCCGGATATCCTCTTGTTAAAAGAAGACCCTCTAAGCCGGTGCCATGTGTTGGACTGGCTGGGGTGGGCACGGCGTGGGGAGATTCGGACAGCGGGGGGTTGGCTAGTAGAAAAGTTACGGAAAGTAAAAATCGACTTTTATGTGTAGGAAACTAAGGGTCAGTGGACTTCTGGGGGTCGCAATAACGAAAATATAATCAATGATCAAATTAATTATACACAAATACTCACTTGTTACTGCCCTTTAAGCAAGTTATGCACAAGCCATGAAAGATAAATGTAGGTTAAAGCTAATTTTAAATCTATTATTTTGGTCTGAATGTTTTCCACATTATTTTGTAAATAAATCAGATCTTTAAATAAATGTTTGATGGGTTAGTTTCTCCAATAAAATTGATTAAAATCCAAATCGTCGAGGATGAATGAAGAAAATCAGGAGCTCGGCCCTATCAAGCAACCCTTCATTGACAAGTAGATGGAAAATCCATATCTTGTTAAAGTCAGCCTAGATGTGTTGCCACACCATTTGTGTATATCTTTTTTACCTTTTTTTTAAGGTTTTTTAAGGTTTAACTATTGCATCATCAGTGCGACTTTAGTTAGCCTGTCAATTGCGTCTTGCATTGTGTATTAGCATGAAGCTAGTAGGCCAAATTGTGTGTATTTTTTTTCTGTTTACTTTAAATTTGTAACAGCAGAGGAACAGCTCAAAGCAAGAATCGGTCATTTTTTGGGCTTTGTATTAAAGGAAACAGACTTGGGGATATTTTTGTTCGGTGTTGAGTCAGGAGATTTTTGAGTATAAAATAAGTATAAATAGATTTTTGAGTATAAAATAAGTCCTCTGGTGCAATAATTTAACAAAAAATACTCAAGTACAGTAACATACTATTTGTATTTCACTACATGCCACCACTGTCCACTTTCCCCATTTTAGCAAAGCTCAGAAGACAACCATCCTAAGAACAAAAGGACTATTTCTAAAAATTCCTCTAGATTCGCCAAGGGAAGAGCTATATTTGAGCCTCATGGCCAGCGTTTAATCAGCCGACGTGCAAATGAGAGATTCCTGTCGCGCTCCTTTGATCTTTTGTGCACTTCAAAGCCAGGCCGCAGTCCAAATGTCGCATTCCGACGCGTGTTTACTTCCAGATGCTTTTGCGGGATGCAAAGCGTCGCCCTCGGCGTGACAACTTAGCCGTGTCACATGCCTGTGGGATGCAGCAAAGGGCTGCATTGGCCCCCGGCTTTTTCCGTCCTTCCCATAGTCTTCCCGGCACGCTCTTTTTTGACAAGTTGTCGTTAGTGCGTTTCCATTACACTGCACCCGACAAAAAAATATTCTCTAAGTGGAACAACAACCTGTAATAAACCTCAGAGAGGAATAATCACGGAAGACCTTTCCAACTGGTCGACAACATTACTGACAGAAACTTGGACAAACAAAATAAGGATGCAATAAAACTGAATAAAACCAAATAATCAAGGAAATTTAGGATTTAACACCACTAACATAAGAAATGTGTATGAAACCAAAGAATGGTAACTACAGTTCAGGCAATGTCTTTCAAGAGGAGTCATAGAACAGAAAACCTGTTATTTTATTTCACTCTCCACAAAAAAATGCAGATTTTATTAATCAAACCTTCTGCGTAGAAAGTAGACCATAATGTCGACAAAGGTTTTTTCAGGTTGAATCACACGGAATGTCAGCTACGGTTACTATCGTTTAAAAATAAAAAGTTGCGTAAGAAAAGAATGAAACAATTGACTTCAAAGTACAATATTTGATGATCCTCAAGCTTTGCCTCGGGGACCGTAGTATAAGAACCACTGTGATAAGACAACCCAAGACCCAGTCAAAAGAAAAACAAGGACTCGTTGTAGATCAGGAATCCCCCCAGGTTTGAACCGCAAACGTTTCACAGCTCAGCCTTTCAAAGACTAGAACAAGCAATGAATCGCTACAAAAAATGAGCGCTGATGTTTTCCCTCCACTGAGCAAGCTAAACAGCGCTATGAATTGTGTTCTGTTGCGCAGCAGTACTGGAACCAACAAAGACTTTGTGATGCAGCCCCCCTGACTTCCCGGCCTTGAGTGGCAACACCAGAGCTAAAAAGACCGACCTCGGCGTGAACCCTGAACAAATATGAACGCAGCTGTTGACGCTTATTTAGCGCCCGGGATGGACGGCGATCACAAAGCGGGGAGTGGGCGGGGCGGCCAATCTCTTCAAATAACCTTTGGTGGAGCGAATCCGTTACGAGAGCTGTCAATGAGTTATCGGGCAGACGGATCAGCCCGGGTGAATTTTTGAAAGGATTTGAAGTAGGTTTGACATTAAAAGGCGGAGGGTCCACTAATAAAGTGTGATCCGATTTCAGATTGTTAGCTTTGAACTTACTTTGTTACTGTTTTTAGTGCCTGAGAGTTGAAGTTGTTTTCAGCCTGTCTCATCCAGTATAGACCAGACGAAACAACATACTAAGAAACTGAGAAATAAGGCATCAACTGGGTGGGACTGGGTGGGAAAATGAAGAAGGGGACGCAACTCGGACAGGAGACGACATTAATGTAATATTTTATTTTAATATGGTTATATTTGTTTTGATCACCATTTTGTCCAAATATCTACGTACTTTTTTTCAGAATATTTTTTAAGATTTCCTATATACCTCATTGAACTTGTACTGAATTAACGGTATTCAGAAAAATGACAGAGCATAGTTACTTCTGAAGCAAATGCAACTTTCCTTGTAATTAGTACTCAAGAGTACTCGTAGCAAGTATTCTAAAAGAGGGTCAGCAGGCTATCTGTAAAGTATATGAAGTATCATTATCTTCAAGGGAGTAGTTTGACCTTGATATGTGCAGAGGCTGAATGTGGAAAGCCTGTGATGTCGTCACTTTGGCAGTGTCGCATATCAGCATCGGCGAAGCCTTTGAAGGCTTGGACGCCGCCCTCTCGCACACCCACCCCCACAGCAGCACCCGCTTTCAAGTCAGCGCGTGGAGCAACGCTAAGCGAGCGTCACGGCCTCGTGGGGCCTTCCCTCCCTTGTCCCGCCCCTGCCTGCCCCCCGCCTTCGGCACCTCTCCTCGCCTGATCCTATCTGCTCAGGCAGCACATTCATGTGCTTTACACCCGCGGCACGACTCCTGGCCGGCAGCTATTCCCGCTCCAACCCGGTTCAGGGTTTAGGAACCGAGACGGAAGAAGGCCGGAATCTCCGGCAGGGAAGAGTGAAAGACGGAGGGAGGCACACCAGGAATTGAGCTGTTTGCTCGTCCATTCATTGCTCTCATTTGTAAAATATTTAACACACCTACTGTACATACACACACAAATAAATAAATAAATAAATACTTATCTTAGTTATGCTAAATATTTACAACTACCTTTGCCTTTGATTTGATTGGAGAAGCCAGTTTATGTAATGTAAAAGTTGGTTTACAGCAAGAGTACAAAACTCCAGTTTCTCGAGAACCATATGCCTGTTTTCAATGTGTCCCTTTCCAACCACACCTTAGTCAAATGATAGAATAGAATAGAATAGAATAGAATAGAATAGAATGGCTTTGTGATTATTTTACACCTTGTATAAATTGGCAGTGCTGCTCCAATTGAAGCATATTACATTAATATGAACATTAACTCGAATAATCGGCTCATCAGCAAGCTCCATGGAAGCCTGATAATGATTCTGAACATCTGAATCACGGTGAATCGCTGAATCGGGTGTGTTGACAGTGAGAGAGATGGAAAACTGTCGAAATACAGCTCTTGAGGAACTGGAGTTCCCAACCCCGGGTGTAGAGTGTAAAAATCCATCTCATTCAAGGCTAACCTAGTAGCATATTCCCTTTGGACCAAACACACCTGATCCATCAACCGTGCGGTCTCGCTGTGTTCCAGTCCGGAAGGCTGGAAGCATCTCCAAGGACGAATGGATACATGAAAATGATGAATGACGGTGCCCTTAAACACACAAACTGGGCCATGGGAACCATGCCCGACTTCCATCTCTAGTCCATTGTCTTGTGAAAGGTGGAGCTCATCACTGATATCCACAAAAAAATATATTTTTTTTCCCCTCAAAGACACATTAGGCTGATAATGATGCAATGACATACAGTACACAAAAGAAAAGACCTTTGCACCTCATGTTCTTGAACTTGAGGAGCAAGCCGATGTGATAACGCAAGACTCTCCCTCAACTAAGATTTCTGCCTGTCCATTGGCGCAAACACACACACACACACACACAATAGAGGAGGCCGTCGTCGTCGTTAGTCAGCACATTCCCGAGCCACAACAAAGCGCGCCGAGCCGCTGGCAAGCATTGTTGTGGGGTGACCCTCCACTCCCCTGCATCATTGTTTTTGACAGCTAACCTCATGTCACCGACATGAAAATGTGGATGATGAAACGACCTTTTGCCAATGTTTAATTAAATGCTGAGAAAGATGCTAAAAGTCAAGTAGCTCCCAAACAAGTGGAGCAAAAAAAAAAAAGTTTGTGTTCAAAGCAATGTTGGGGGGTTGGGGGGTTGGGGGGGGGGGGGGTGTCATATTGTCACTCAATTTATAAGAGTTGTTAAGTCTAATATTGTTAGTTGCAGTTCAGACTAAACAATTAATTAATTGAATTGTAATCAACATCATAGACAGAGACTGCAATTTTTTCAACCCAAAGCTTAAAGTGACAATGTGTAATATTTAGTTATTCATTTTGAAAACCCACTATAAATTTCAATAAATCTGTTCAACATCTTTTTTTCTTTTTTTTTTTAATTTATAATTGTAGGTCTAGTAATCGCTATTTATAATACAGAGGGTGGCGTGCCACCCAGATGGGGGAGTCATTTTAGCTTTGAAAAGCAAAGGAGGAAAATTTTGGCCAACGTAACTCAAATCACGTTTTGGATGTCAATTTGTGTCTTGTGTGCAGCCGAATTAGTTTCTGCTTTGTAAGTCGATCCCGAATAAAAACGGAAAAAAGGGAATAGATTATTTGTTTGCCAACTGTAAATAGATGAAGGAGAAGGAACGGGGGGGGGGTGTGCAAAGACATTGCACGACAACAAGAATTTACATTAGCCTGTGGCTCCTACAATGGCCCGCTGCAAGCGTTGTGTCGTTGCCTGTTGCTAATCCTCATGTGCCAGGATCGCTGTCCTGCATTTTACTTGACTGGTAAGAGTTGTGTTTTCATTTTCTTTATGTCCGCGGATGCCCGGGCTAGCTAACCAGTGTTGACAGACAGTATTTGCCCAAATTTTCTAGGTTCTGCGCTATTATGCACTGACACCAATGGTGAATTGTATTTATTTGTATTCCCTTGCTCTCCCACTTGCTTGGCATATGTTCCAAAGTATGAAAGTGTGACACGGTAGTGCATGTGCTGCATTCAACTAACACCAGTAAACGGCAACTCCATTATAATAATACATATAAAAGAGTGCAATTCAAAGTTTTGTTTTAATTAACAACCCTAAGTGAATCTTTCAGCGTAAGTCATGGTTTGTTGGACTAGATTTTAGTGTAGGCTCACCCTATAAGAATAATGTTTACTGAAAATTTGTTGAGAAATACATAAGTAGAGGACTTTCAAAATGTATTGAAAATGGTCAGATAAGAAATACAAAATTCAACAAAATTCATTGAACACATTATCCAAAATCCACAAGACAAAAAATATTACCCCAAAAGTTAGAAAATATTAGGCAAAAATCATACAAAATATTACGTAAACAATTCAAACATATTTGCCGAAACTACAAAAATGCTGGAAAAAATACAAAAGCAAAAAAAAAAAAAAAAAAGCTAATACAAAAATTTGGACAAAAATATGAGGAAAATTTAGCCAAAAAATAGACATGAAATACAAAAATATCAGTGAAAAATCACAAAAACTACATAATAAAATAATTCTAAGAATACAATCATGAACTCTGACAAATAATACAAAAATGACAGACTATCGAGTAAAAAAAAGCAATAGCAATCGCTAGTAATTACAGTATTAGAATAGCCCTAAAAGTATTGGACTAAAATTTCCAAGAAATATTAGCTCCAACCGAAACCAATGACGTAACCAATGTAACCAGTGACTAAACAAATTTTCTTTGATTTCCTACGCTCCTGATTTCATTCCAAAACATAATGAAAAGTAATTCCCATCCAGCAAAGGACTAACGTCACATTTTGCATCAACAAGTAAGCGTTTATTTGAAGGCACGTTCCAGTACATAGCCAGGCCCAGACTCCCTCCCCCCTCCCTGTCCCCCCTCTCTCTGTTGGGAACCCCAGCATTTTCGTGTCAAGTCATCACTGCGAGCGAGTAATGAAGAAGTGGAAAGCATCAGCTGAGGTCATGCGCTGACAAATTTGCGGTGGCTTCAAAAGGAGTAAGGAATGGAGGGGGTGGGATTTATGTTGGCCGATTGACTTTGGCCTGGACATGAAAGTCAAATCCAGCTGCCAAACAGAAAGCGCAGCTAGCTCCAGACTTTCACTCGCGTACCGCTGCCGCCGCCGCTACTGGGAGTTGTCCCGCCATGGCACCTCCCGTCTGGGATGGGGCCCTGACGGCCCAGCTTTTGGGCTTTGCAGCGTGCGGCTGGCGGGACGAGGAGCGCCGGATGCCTTTTCAAACCGCCAGAGCTGTCATTATAGTCTAAATGCGGCGCGACACAAGTTCTGCCAGCTCTGAAAGGTATAGCGGAGGCAGCAGCGCTGCCGCTAAGCTTATCCTTGTCACAGTCTCCTTACATACTTTTACAGGTCAGAAGAAAGAATTGGAGTCTGGGCCATGCAGGGTTTTTTTTTTTTTTTTTGGACGCCTAAAGCCGTCAATGACGGCGAATGAGTTCAAAGATTCACTACCAGCCCAGAGAAAATGGGTCTTTGTGGTCTACAGCCGTCAATGGCAATGAATGTTTTGATCAGCCGATCAATTTAAAAATCTCTATAATTAACGTCATTTGGGGTTCGTAACAAAAATAAAAATATGAATTACGGGCAGAATATTTGACTGTTGTGAAATGCTTTGTCCTTTAGTATTTGTTTAACTTTATAAAACGGAGAAAAGTAATTTCCGCCAACGGTGATTTTTTTTTTCCTAGTTGAATGTCAAAAAATTATGCAAAAATCATTTATTTCAAAAGGGCTATTATCCACCAATAGTTCAGTCAATTATTTCAGAAGACTAACAACAAGCCTGATGATTTTCACTGTGATTCAACAAAAAAAAAACGACAATTGATTTATCCAACCAACATGTCGAATAATGTCCAAGTGTCAGCCATCTGATTAAATCAGCCGACTATGGCCCTTCAAGCACCAGCCATAAAAAATAGGCCAAATGGTCAATAATTGCAGATTTTAACTATTGACCTTAATGTACTTCAACCATTCATAGCAGTTGTATACAAGTAACACTGTTGTCAAATAAATCCCAAGCATAACATTGTATCCTTAAATTTATTTGTTGATAAGATCATTATGTGGACTTGTCATTCAACACGGCTAAACTTAAATTTTGCAAGCAATGAATACATCAACACTGCTAGGAAGTTGTACAAACAGAACCGGATGCCATTACTTTACATATAATATGTGCGGTCATATTCAATACAAGTTTTGTACGATTAAAGGTCAGGGTGGAAACCTTTTCATCGAGTCTGTTAAAAATCATATTTTCCGAAAAGTAATGTTTTCTAATACATGCATGCCACTTCAAGGAAGTTGTCAACCGTAGCTCTTAGAAATGATGTTATATAGCTTGTGGAATCGAATGTGGAGTTACTCTGTCCACCCCTAAGGGTATCGAAAAAAAAAAAACAGAAAGCAGGCTATGCCATAGAGATACAGCGCAACTCTCCGTGTGTTGAGCAACATTTTTATTTGCAATCAATGTGAGGTGCAGTAAATTTTGACACATAGGAGTCGACGTGCAGAATATTTGTAGCCATACCCAATATAATAACTCTGCCATATGATTATTGGGAATCCTTCCAGTTCGCTGTACATTGACCTCAGAGACGGGACTCATTGGTGCGTTCAAGGCAACAAATTTTCTGCAGTTTGTCGTACGCCGACGTGTGCAAAAACATCCCTAGAGGTCACTCCGGACAACCCAAATATTTTCTCTGTAGCTGCGTGGTACGACAGCAGCGTAGCTAACTATACTCTTCAGGTCATCACACGCATCAATCATATGCATGTTTAAAAAAAATAAAAATGTCATTATAAGCGGAGAACAAACACGGGCCGCCTCCAAGCGGTTGCCGGCTACGCTAGGGCAAACCTAAATAGACTGCGTGCGGTTTTCCAGTGTAAAGCCAACGTCCGGCACTCGCGCGTGGTCGCTCGGCGGCGCCAAAACGGCCACGAAGGAGGAGAAATATGAGCAGGAGACATTTTTCATTTCAATCACATGACAGTGATGAACTCTGTGGATGGATACAACGCACATTAAGGGACGCAGAGAGATAACGTGACGCACAGATCATACGCTGATTAAATATGATGTCAATGTGGTGCATTAACCATTAACACTTGTGTAAATATAAAATATTTAAGGTGCAGAAAAGTATATGCATATGCTACATAGACATAAAATGGGATGTCAATATAGTACATTATTTAAAGACATTAAATAGTATGTAAATAAAGCAGATAGTTACAATGTCAGATTAGGAGATACATAAACATCCGAAATGATGTCCTCAAGACAGTAGGTAAAAAAAAAAAAAAAATATTAGATGACATTACCATGGTACTTTAGAGGTGACAATGTCAAATATGATGGAATTGCGGTGTTGAAACAATGTAAAAAAATGCTGCATAGGCATTCAGATGCAAATATGTATCATAAACCATTGAATTTGACGTAAATATGGGAAACTAGATTTGTATAGACAGTCAATATTAAGTAAATGTTAACAAGAAAAGTAGTAAATACAATAAAATATCAATACAATTATAGTATGTACTGTAAATATGATGCATTACAGGTGCATAGAAAAAGATGTAACGATAGACTATCAACAATGATATGATGTAAGAGTCTACACATATCTCAAATACAAAGTTAACGTAAGATGGTGCACTAGATGTATTGCCATTGTATATGATGTAAATAAAGTGCATTAAAAGTTCATAAATGAAATATGATATACATATGGTAAGAGTTCCATTGTGCTTCCATATGAGATAAATATGATACACAAATATTAAATATGTGAAAATTGTGTCAGAAGGCCCAGCTCAGTGGGGCAGTGGTTAGCACGTCCGCCTCACAGTTAAGGGATCTGAGTTCAATTCCAGCTGGCTCCGGCCTTCCTGTGTGTAGTTTGCATGTTCTCCCCGAGCCCCGCGTGGGTTCTCTCCGGGTACTCCTTCGTACTCCGAAAACATGCAAGGCAGGTGTATTGGACATACTACATTGTCCTTAGGAGTGATGAACAGTTCTCTGAAATTTTGGAAGATTGAACTGAATGAGGTTGTAAACCATAATGGTGACAATTACAACAATATATTAAAATGATAGACTAAATCTACTGTTCTGTTGGTCTGAGTACAAGGCCTGTTTTCATTGTTTGTTGGCATATGCCCACCAGTGACAAACCTGTACAGATGTGTACACAAGTCAAACATGAAAGCATTACGACAAACATTAGAACCATCTCATGGCTTAATCAGCTCTGCAATCGGGCTCCCCGATCAAATATTTGCAAAAACAACATTTGCGCTTTACAAGGCACTTTCAATGCAATGGTGGCCAAGCCTATGAGGCAATGAAAAACAGCTCAAACTAGAGCTGCAAGCAGCTATAAAGGGCCCTCGCAGACCTGTGCACGTTGGGGTATGCACAGGTCGGGGTATGAACAAGGACTATGAATGATGAAAAATTAGTTGTAGATCACTTCAGTGCAGGACTATTACCAAATATGTAAAATTTAGACAAGGTGGAACAATGTGTGTGGAGTTACTGCAGCTTTTATTGTTCCAATTTTGTGACTTTCAATGCCATATAGGCCACACCCACTGTCGAAACATTGTACTGATTTGTGGGGGGCATAAGGCATGGTCACTGGCTTTTCAGAAAACATTTAAGGGATATCACTTCAAAGGGCGCAGCAGAGTACATAAAAACATTAAGGATTTGCTATATTTTTTGCTGCCACTAGGTGGCGCTCGTACTATGATAAAAAATAGGCTTGTAGGTGTGTTTCACATTGGACTCCCATCCCATATATGAAGTTTTGCAAACATCAGATCATCTAGGTCCAATTACAGCAACTTTTACCGTTTTGGGAAGACATCAGACTTTGAGTTTGCATAGAGGCCACGCCCTTTAATGAAAAGTCATAAAAGTTGAGAACCTTAATGTTCCAATGTGTCATAGCTTTTCTGACCATTTTTTAGTTCATTTAGTCAAACAGGCATTTCACAGTACATAAAAGTATAAAAAATGAGATTTTTGTCCGCCACTGGGTGGCGCTGTAAATGATTTGAAAGTTTATCACATAGCTGTATTATTGCATTACTTTTAAAGGCCCAGGAAAGTTTCAGATGGTTTGAAGCTGTCATAGCTGAGTTATTAAGATTTTTGTCAGTCTTGGCGAAGGAAATATTAAACATAATTTGAAGCTCCGCCCCCATCTTTTATGTCAAGAGATCTTCACGATATTTGGACTATGTGTGCCCCTCAGTTGGATAATGATTCATGCCAAAGTTTAAGGTAATGGGGTGAATCTTTTAAGAGAAAAAGGCACTAGTTTGAGACCAGCTAATGTCTAAGAATGGGACAAAACTGCACATTAAAAAAATTCATAACAATTTTTCTGTACATCCTAGCACATCACTTCTATTGAAATTTTTGTAGGTCTTACAGTCCTTCATTAGCCTACAAAGTTTCATAGCTGTAGGTCAAACCAAACAGGATTGACTGTAATCTTTCGACTAATGACTTTTTGTGCAGCCACTAGGTGGCGCTAGCTTTAAACTGGAATATATTTTTGTCGCTATTTTCAGGAGAATATTTTTATCCAATGTGTGAAATTGTGAGAAGATCAGATCATCTGGGTCAAATTACAGCAAATTTTACTGGACAGATAAAGCTTCGGAATGAAAATGGTCATAGAGGCCACGCCCATTATCGAAACTTCGTAAAATTTGGTGGAGGTCAGCAAGGCTGTCTAGAGGCTTGTCAGACTTAATTTCAGCGATTTTACTTCAAAGGGCTCAGCTAAACACATAAAAACGTTTAAAAAATGCTATTTTTTTGGCTGCCAGTAGGTGGCGCTCACACTATAACAAAAAATACGTTGATAGGTGTATTCCGCATTGGAAATCCATCAAATATGTAATGTTTAGATAAGATAAGACCATCTGGGTCCAAATACAGCAACTTTGTTCGTTTTCGCGAGACATCAGACTGACATTTTTGTTTGCCACTAGGTGGCCTTATAAGCAATTTAATATTTTTTTAAACACATGTGTTAAGGGCTTGAGTCTTCATGTGTCTGTGAAGTTTCAGATTTTTCTAAGCTTGTAAAGCTGAGTTATAAAGGTTTGTTTCACATGTGGCAAAGTAATCATCAAAGGCATAATATGAAGCCCCGCCCCCAACATATTTGATGGCGGATCATCACAAAAATTTGAACAATTGTGCCTCACAGTCAGATAAAACATCACAGCAAATTTGAAGTCGATCGGGTCAAGCGTTTGGGAGAAAAAAGGAGCATTTTGGGACCTGCAAATGAGCAAAAATGGGCCAAAAGTGCACATTCAAAAATTCATAACTCTCTTTCTGTACATCTGAGCACATGGCTCGCGCTGACTTTTTTGTAGGGCTCGAGGTCCTACATAAGGCTACAAATTTTTGTAGCTCTAGGTCAAACGAGCCGGGAGTGAGAGGCTATTTTCCACTCATAAGGCCATTTTGGGGCCAATTACAGCCACTTTTTTCGTTTTGGCGAGTCATCTGACTTTGAGGTGGCGTGCAGACTACGCCCATTATCGAAAAGTCGTAAAATTTTAAAAACCTAATATTCCATGTCTTAATGATATTCTGACCAATTTTCATTTGTTTTACTCAAACAGACTGAGCACAATACATGAAAGTGTAAAAAATGACATTTTAATCAACCACTAGGCGGCGCAAGTAGGTATTTAAAAAAACTTTTTTCAAAGGTGTTAAAGACATAAGTTTCCATGTATGTATGAAGTTTTAGATTTTTTTAAGCTAGTATATCAAAGTTATTAAGGTTTATGTCTCTCTCGGCGAAGGAAAAATTGAACATATAATTTGAAGCCACGCCCCTATCATATATGTCAGCGGATCTGCACCAAATTTTGCCCACTTGTGCCCCTATGTGTGAATATGGACTACAGCAAATTTGAAGGCGATTGAGTAAAGCGTTTAGGAGAAACAAGGAGCAGTTTGGGACCTGCAAACGTGCAAAAATGGGCCAAAAATGCACATTCAAAAATTCATAACTCTTTTTTTGTACATCTGAGCACATGGCTCACGCTGACTTTTTTGTAGGTCTCTAGGTCCTACATATGCCAAAAAATTTTCGTAGCTCTAGGTCAAACGGGCCGGGAGCAGGTGCACTTTTTCGACCTTAGGTGGCGCTGCAGAGCCATTTTTTTTGCATTGTTTTGGGAAACACAAAAATATCCAATTTTTCACCGGGCCCGACAAATGTGCAAATTTTGGTGACTTTTCGTGCATGTTTAGGCCCTCAAAAATGGAAAAGCGCTGCACAGTAAATAATAATAATACCTAGAGCTGCAAGCAGCTATAAAGGGCCCTCGCAGACCTGTGCACGTTGGGGTATGAACAGGTCGGGGTATGAACAAGGACTATGAACAATGAAAAAGTAGTTGTAGATGACTTCAGTGCAGGACTCTTACCAAATATGTAAAATTTAGACAAGGTGGGACAATGTGGGTGGAGTTACTGCAGCTTTTATTGTTCCAATTTTGTGACTTTCAATGCCATATAGGCCACAGCCACTGTCGAAACATCGTACTGATTTGTGGAGGGCATAAGGCATGGCCACTGGCTTTTCAGAAAACATTTAAGGGATATCACTTCAAGGGGCTCAGCAGAGTACATAAAAACATTAAGGATTTGCTATATTTTTTGCTGCCACTAGGTGGCGCTCGTACTATGATAAAAAATAGGCTTGTAGGTGTGTTTCACATTGGACTCCCATCCCATATATGAAGTTTTAAAAATATAAGATCGTCTAGGTCCAATTACAGCAACTTTTACCGTTTTGGGGAGACATCAGACTTTGAGTTTGCATAGAGGCCACGCCCTTTAATGAAAAGTCATAAGAGTTGAGAACCTTAATGTTCCAATGTGTCATAGCTTTTCTGACCATTTTTTAGTTCATTTAGTCAAACAGGCATTTCACAGTGCATAAAAGTATAAAAAATGAGATTTTTGTCTGCCACTGGGTGGCGCTGTAAATGATTTGAAAGTTTATCACATAGCTGTATTATTCCATGACTTTTAAAGTCCCAGGAAAGTTTCAGATGGTTTGAAGCTGTCATAGCTGAGTTATTAACATTTTTGTCACTCTTGGCGAAGGAAGTATTAAACATAATTTGAAGCTCCGCCCCCATCTTTTCTGTCAAGAGATCTTCACGATATTTGGACTATGTGTGCCCCTCAGTTGGATAATGATTCATGCCAAAGTTGAAGGTAATGGGGTGAATCGTTTAAGAGAAAAAGGCACTAGTTTGAGACCAGCTAATGTCTAAGAATGGGACAAAACTGCACATTAAAAAAATTCATAACAATTTTTCTGTACATCCTAGCACATCACTTCTATTGAAATTTTTGTAGGTCTTACAGTCCTTCATTAGCCTACAAAGTTTCATAGCTGTAGGTCAAACCAAACAGGATTGACTGTAATCTTTCGACTAATGACTTTTTGTGCAGCCACTAGGTGGCGCTAGCTTTAAACTGGAATATATTTTTGTCGCTATTTTCAGGAGAATATTTTCATCCAATGTGTGAAATTGTGAGAAGATCAGATCATCTGGGTCAAATTACAGAAACTTTTACTGGACAGATAAAGCTTCGGAATGAAAATGGTCGTAGAGGCCACGGCCATTATCGAAACTTCGTAAAATTTGGTGGAGGTCAGCAGGGCTGTCTAGAGGCTTTTCAGACCTAATTTCAGCGATATTACATCAAAGGGCTCAGCTAAACACATAAAAACGTTTAAAAAATGCTATATTTTTGGCTGCCACTAGGTGGCGCTCGCACTATAACAAAAAATACGTTGTTAGGTGTATTCCGCATTGGAAACCCATCAAATATATGAAGTTTAGAAAAGATAAGACCATCTGGGACCAAACACAGCAACTTTGTTCGTTTTGGCGAGACATCAGACTGACATTTTTGTTTGCCACTAGATGGCCTTATAAGCAATATAATATTTTTTTAAACACTTGTGTTTAGGGCTTGAGTCTCCATGTGTCTGTGAAGTTTCAGATTTTTCTAAGCTTGTAAAGCTGAGTTATAAAGGTTTGTTTCACATGTGGCAAAGTAATCATCAAAGGCATAATATAAAGCCCCGCCCCCAACATATTTGATGGCGGATCATCACAAAAATTTGAACAATTGTGCCTCACAGTCAGATAAAACATCACAGCAAATTTGAAGTCGATCGGGTCAAGCGTTTGGGAGAAAAAAGGAGCAGTTCGGGACCTGCAAATGAGCAAAAACGGGCCAAAACTGCACATTCAAAAATTCATAACTCTCTTTCTGTACATCTGAGCACATGGCTCGCGCTGACTTTTTTGTAGGGGTCGAGGTCCTACATAAGGCTACAAATTTTTGGAGCTCTAGGTCAAACGGGCCGGGAGTGAGAGGCTATTTTCCACTCATAAGGCCATTTTGGGGCCAATTACAGCCACTTTTTTCGTTTTGGCGAGTCATCTGACTTTGAGGTGGCGTGCAGACTACGCCCATTATCGAAAAGTGGTAAAATTTTAAAACCTTAATATTCCATGTCTTAATGATATTCTGACCAATTTTCATTTGTTTTACTCAAACAGACTGAGCACAATACATGAAAGTGTAAAAAATGACATTTTAATCAACCACTAGGCGGCGCTAGTAGGTATTTAAAAAAACTTTTTTTAAAGGTGTTAAAGACATAAGTTTCCATGTGTCTATGAAGTTTTAGATTTTTTTAAGCTAGTACATCAGAGTTATTAAGGTTTTTGTCACTCTTGGCGAAGGAAAAATTGAACACATAATTTGAAGCCACGCCCCTATCATATATGTCAGCGGATCTGCACCAAATTTTGCCCACTTGTGCCCCTATGTGTGAATATGGACCACAGCAAATTTGAAGGCGATTGAGTAAAGCGTTTGGGAGAAACAAGGAGCAGTTTGGGACCTGCAAACGTGCAAAAATGGGCCAAAAATGCACATTCAAAAATTCATAACTCTTTTTCTGTACATCTGAGCACATGGCTCACGCTGACTTTTTTGTAGGTCTCTAGGTCCTACATATGCCTAAAAATTTTCGTAGCTCTAGGTCAAACGGGCCGGGACCAGGTGCACTTTTTCGACCTTAGGTGGCGCTGCAGAGCCATTTTTTTTGCATTGTTTTGGGAAACACAAAAATATCCAATTTTTCACCGGGCCCGACAAATGTGCAAGTTTTGGTGACTTTTCGTGCATGTTTAGGCCCTCAAAAATGGAAAAGCGCTGCACAGTAAATAATAATAATAATAATAACTAGAGCTGCAAGCAGCTATAAAGGGCCCTCGCAGACCTGTGCACGTTGGGGTATGAACAGGTCGGGGTATGAACAAGTAATATGAATGATGAAAAATTTGTTGTAGATCACTTCAGTGCAGGACTATTACCAAATATGTAAAATTTTGACAAAGTGGGACAATGTGTGTGGAGTTACTGCAGCTTTTATTGTTCCAATTTTGTGACTTTCAATGCCATATAGGCCACACCCACTGTCGAAACATTGTACTGATTTGTGGGGGGCATAAGGCATGGCCACTGGGTTTTCAGAAAACATTTAGGGGTTTCACTTCAAGGGGCTCAGCAGACTACATAAAAACATTAAGGATTTGCTGTATTTTTTGCTGCCACTAGGTGGCGCTCGTACTATGATAAAAAATAGGCTTGTAGGTGTGTTTCACATTGGACTCTCATCCCATATATGAAGTTTTGCAAACATCAGATCATCTAGGTCCAATTACAGCAACTTTTACCGTTTTGGGGAGACACCAGACTTTGAGTTTGCATAGAGGCCACGCCCTTTAATGAAAAGTCATAAAAGTTGAGAACCTTAATGTTCCAATGTGTCATAGCTTTTCTGACCATTTTTGAGTTCATTTAGTCAAACAGGCATTTCACAGTACATAAAAGTATAAAAAATGAGGTTTTTGTCCGCCACTGGGTGGCGCTGTAAACGATTTGAAAGTTTATCACATAGCTGTATTATTGCATTACTTTTAAAGTCCCAGGAAAGTTTCAGATGGTTTGAAGCTGTCATAGCTGAGTTATTAAGATTTTTGTCACTCTTGGCGAAGGAAGTATTAAACATAAGTTGAAGCTCCGCCCCCATCTTATATGTCTAGAGATCTTCACGATATTTGGACTATGTGTGCCCCTCAGTTGGATAATGATTCATGCCAAAGTTGAAGGTAATGGGGTGAATCGTTTAAGAGAAAAAGGCACTAGTTTGAGACCAGCTAATGTCTAAGAATGGGACAAAACTGCACATTAAAAAAATTCATAACAATTTTTCTGTACATCCTAGCACATCACTTCTATTGACTTTTTTGTAGGTCTTGCAGTCCTTCATTTGCGTACAAAGTTTCATAGCTGTAGGTCAAACCAAACAGGATTGACTGTAATCTTTCGACTAATTACATTTTTTGCAGCCACTAGGTGGCGCTAGCTTTAAACTGGAATATATTTTTGTCGATATGTTCAGGAGAATATTTTCATCCAATGTGTGAAATTGTGAGAAGATCAGATCATCTGGGTCAAATTACAGCAACTTTTACTGGACAGATAAAGCTTCGGAATGAAAATGGTCGTAGAGGCCACGCCCATTATCGAAACTTCGTAAAAATTGGTGGAGGTCAGCAGGGCTGTCTAGAGACTTAGCAGACCTAATTTCAGCGATATTACATCAAAGGGCTCAGCTAAACACATAAAAGCGTTTAAAAAATGCTATATTTTTGGCTGCCACTAGGTGGCGCTCGCACTATAACAAAAAATACGTTGTTAGGTGTATTCCGCATTGGAAACCCATCAAATATATGAAGTTTAGAAAAGATAAGACCATCTGGGACCAAACACAGCAACTTTGTTCGTTTTGGCG
This sequence comes from Hippichthys cyanospilos, assembly GCF_059441005.1. Taxonomy (NCBI): domain Eukaryota; kingdom Metazoa; phylum Chordata; class Actinopteri; order Syngnathiformes; family Syngnathidae; genus Hippichthys; species Hippichthys cyanospilos. The sequence goes on along the minus strand of NC_142369.1, from coordinate 12,424,493 downwards.
AGACATCAGACTGACATTTTTGTTTGCCACTAGATGGCCTTATAAGCAATTGAAGATTTTTTTAAACACTTGTGTTAAGGGCTTGAGTCTCCATGTGTCTGTGAAGTTTCAGATTTTTCTAAGCTTGTAAAGCTGAGTTATAAAGGTTTGTTTCACATGTGGCAAAGTAATCATCAAAGGCATAATATAAAGGCCCGCCCCCAACATATTTGATGGCGGATCATCACAAAAATTTGAACAATTGTGCCTCACAGTCAGATAAAACATCACAGCAAATTTGAAGTGGATCAAGTCAAGCGTTTGGGAGAAAAAAGGAGCAGTTCGGGACCTGCAAATGAGCAAAAACGGGCCAAAAGTGCACATTCAAAAATTCATAACTCTCTTTCTGTACATCTGAGCACATGGCTCGCGCTGACTTTTTTGTAGGGCTCGAGGTCCTACATAAGGCTACAAATTTTTGGAGCTCTAGGTCAAACGGGCCGGGAGTGAGAGGCTATTTTCCACTCATAAGGCCATTTTGGGGCCAATTACAGCCACTTTTTTCGTTTTGGCGAGTCATCTGACTTTGAGGTGGCGTGCAGACTACGCCCATTATCGAAAAGTCGTAAAATTTTAAAACCTTAATATTCCATGTCTTAATGATATTCTGACCAATTTTCATTTGTTTTACTCAAACAGACTGAGCACAATACATGAAAGTGTAAAAAATGACATTTTAATCAACCACTAGGCGGCGCTAGTAGGTATTTAAAAAAACTTTTTTTAAAGGTGTTAAAGACATAAGTTTCCATGTGTCTATGAAGTTTTAGATTTTTTTAAGGTAGTACATCAAAGTTATTAAGGTTTTTGTCACTCTTGGCGAAGGAAAAATTGAACACATAATTTGAAGCCACGCCCCTATCATATATGTCAGCGGATCTGCACCAAATTTTGCCCACTTGTGCCCCTATGTGTGAATATGGACCCCAGCAAATTTGAAGGCGATTGAGTAAAGCGTTTGGGAGAAACAAGGAGCAGTTTGGGACCTGCAAACGTGCAAAAATGGGCCAAAAATGCACATTCAAAAATTCATAACTCTTTTTCTGTACATCTGAGCACATGGCTCGCGCTGACTTTTTTGTAGGTCTCTAGGTCCTACATATGGCTAAAAATTTTCGTAGCTCTAGGTCAAACGGGCCGGGACCAGGTGCACTTTTTCGACCTTAGGTGGCGCTGCAGAGCCATTTTTTTTGCATTGTTTTGGGAAACACAAAAATATCCAATTTTTCACCGGGCCCGACAAATGTGCAAATTTTGGTGACTTTTCGTGCATGTTTAGGCCCTCAAAAATGGAAAAGCGCTGCACAGTAAATAATAATAATAATAATAATAATAATAATAATAATAATAATAATAATAATAATCTGGAGAAAAACAAGAGGGCTCTCGCAGCGGTAGCTGCTCGGGCCCTAATAACTAGAGCTGCAAGCAGCTATAAAGGGCCCTCGCAGACCTGTGCACGTTGGGGTATGAACAGGTCGGGGTATGAACAAGGACTATGAATGATGAAAAATTTGTTGTAGATCACTTCAGTGCAGGACTATTACCAAATATGTAAAATTTAGACAAGGTGGGACAATGTGTGTGGAGTTACTGCAGCTTTTATTGTTCCAATTTTGTGACTTTCAATGCCATATAGGCCACACCCACTGTCGAAACATTGTACTGATTTGTGGGGGGCATAAGGCATGGCCACTGGCTTTTCAGAAAACATTTAAGGGATATCACTTCAAGGGGCTCAGCAGAGTACATAAAAACATTAAGGATTTGCTATATTTTTTGCTGCCACTAGGTGGCGCTCGTACTATGATAAAAATCAGACTTGTAGGTGTGTTTCACATTGGACTCCCATCCCATATACGAAGTTTAAAAAATACCAGATCGTCTAGGTCCAATTACAGCAACTTTTACCGTTTTCGCGAGACATGGGATTTTGAGTTGGCATAGAGGCCACGCCCTTTATTGAAAAGTCATAAAAGTTGAGAACCTTAATGTTCCAATGTGTCATAGCTTTTCTGACCATTTTTTAGTTCATTTAGTCAAACAGGCATTTCACAGTACATAAAAGTATAAAAAATGAGATTTTTGTCCGCCACTGGGTGGCGCTGTAAATGATTTGAAAGTTTATCACATAGCTAAATTATTGCATTACTTTTAAAGGGCCAGGAAAGTTTCAGATGGTTTGAAGCTGTCATAGCTGAGTTATTAAGATTTTTGTCACTCTCGGCAAAGGAAGTATTAAACATAATTTGAAGCTCCGCCCGCATCTTTTATGTCAAGAGATCTTGACGATATTTGGCCTATGTGTGCCCCTCAGTTGGATAATGATTCATGCCAAAGTTGAAGGTAATGGGGTGAATCGTTTAAGAGAAAAAGACACTAGTTTGAGACCAGCTAATGTCTAAGAATGGGACAAAACTGCACATTGAAAAAATTCATAACAATTTTTCTCTACATCCTAGCACATCACTTCTATTGACTTTTTTGTAGGTCTTGCAGTCCTTCATTTGCCTACAAAGTTTCATAGCTGTCGGTCAAACCAAACAGGATTGACTGTAATATTTCGACTAATGACATTTTTTGCAGCCACTAGGTGGCGCTAGCGTTAAACTGGAATGTATTTTTGTCGATATGTTCAGGAGAATATTTTCATCCAATGTGTGAAATTGTGAGAAGATCGGATCATCTGGGTCAAATTACAGCAATTTTTACTGGACAGATAAAGCTTCGGAATGAAAATGGTCGTAGAGGCCACGCCCATTATCGAAACTTCGTAAAATTTGGTGGAGGTCAGCAGGGCTGTCTAGAGGCTTTTCAGACTTAATTTCAGCGATATTACTTCAAAGGGCTCAGCTAAACACATAAAAACGTTTAAAAAATGCTATATTTTTGGCTGCCACTAGGTGGCATTCGCACTATAACAAAAAATACGTTGATAGGTGTATTCCGCATTGGAAACTCATTAAATATATGAAGTTTAGAAAAGATAAGACTATCTGGGACCAAACACAGCAACTTTGTTCGTTTTTGCGAGACATCAGACTGACATTTTTGTTTGCCACTAGATGGCCTTATAAGCAATTGAAGATTTTTTTAAACACTTGTGTTAAGGGCTTAAGTTTCCATGTGTCTGTGAAGTTTCAGATTTTTCTAAGCTTGTAAAGCTGAGTTATAAAGGTTTGTTTCACATGTGGCAAAGTAATCATCAAAGGCATACTATAAAGCTCCGCCCCCAACATATTTGATGGCGGATCATCACAAAAATTTGAACAATTGTGCCTGACAGTCAGATAAAACATCACAGCAAATTTGAAGTCGATCGGGTCAAGCGTTTGGGAGAAAAAAGGAGCAGTTCAGGACCTGCAAATGAGCAAAAACGGGCTAAAGGTGCACATTCAAAAATTCATAACTCTCTTTCTGTACATCTGAGCATAGGGCTCGCGCTGACTTTTTTGTAGGGCTCGAGGTCCTACATAAGGCTACAAATTTTTGGAGCTCTAGGTCAAACGGGCCGGGAGTGAGAGGCTATTTTCCACTCATAAGGCCATTTTGGGGCCAATTACAGCCACTTTTTTCGTTTTGGCGAGTCATCTGACTTTGAGGTGGCGTGCAGACTACGCCCATTATCGAAAAGTCGTAAAATTTTAATACCTTAATATTCCATGTCTTAATGATATTCTGACCAATTTTCATTTGTTTTACTCAAACAGACTGAGCACAATACATGAAAGTGTAAAAAATGACATTTTAAACAACCACTAGGCGGCGCTAGTAGGTATTTAAAAAAAATTTTTTTAAAGGTGTTAAAGACATAAGTTTCCATGTGTCTATGAAGTTTTAGATTTTTTTAAGCTAGTACATCAAAGTTATTAAGGTTTTTGTCCCTCTTGGCGAAGGAAAAATTGAACACATAATTTGAAGCCACACCCCTATCATATATGTCAGCGGATCTGCACCAAATTTTGCCCACTTGTTCCCCTATGTGTGAATATGGACCACAGCAAATTTGAAGGCGATTGAGTAAAGCGTTTGGGAGAAACAAGGAGCAGTTTGGGACCTGCAAACGTGCAAAAATGGGCCAAAAATGCACGTTCAAAAATTCATAACTCTTTTTCTGTACATCTGAGCACATGGCTCGCGCTGACTTTTTTGTAGGTCTGTAGGTCCTACATATGGCTAAAAATTTTCGTAGCTCTAGGTCAAACGGGCCGGGACCAGGTGCACTTTTTCGACCTTAGGTGGCGCTGCAGAGCCATTTTTTTTGCATTGTTTTGGGAAACACAAAAATATCCAATTTTTCACCGGGCCCGACAAATGTGCAAATTTTGGTGACTTTTCGTGCATGTTTAGGCCCTCAAAAATGGAAAAGCGCTGCACAGTAAATAATAATAATAATAATAATAATAATAATAATAATAATAATAATAATAATAATCTGGAGAAAAACAAGAGGGCTCTCGCAGCGGTAGCTGCTCGGGCCCTAATAATAATAATAATCTGGAGAAAAACAAGAGGGCTCTCGCAGCGGTAGCTGCTCGGGCCCTAATTAGTAGTCAAAGCATACGTATGGTGAGTTCAATGTAAATGAGGTTAAATCTGAGCTATATTAATGTTACATAAGAGGGCTAGGCATTAAAGAAAAACATGATACAAATATGCTACATTAATCCTACAGCCTACATTAAATATGCTATAGAATGTGAAATATTGATTTAAATATGGTTCATTTGAGGATTGAATATGATATAAATGTGCAGGCATCATGTCTGATGCTGATATTTAGATTACAGCTGCATAGACACCAACACTGATGTAAATGTGGTAGATTAGTGTGTTACGTCTAAAAGTAATACATTAGGGACATATAGATGTTTAAAAACGAGAAGTATGGTGTGCAACATTGAATTGTGATGTAAATATTGCTAATTATAAGTCTAATTACCAAACACAATATTAATATATTGAATGCACAACAAACAGGACTACCTGTGGTAGTTAGAATAGTTTAAATGTTAAATAGTATTTAAATATGTTTAACTGCCATTGTAGTCATAAATAGGATATCATTAGGCTACATTGCAGGTGTAAACACGACAACAAAAAACCGTTGCAACTCCAATCAAGTCCTCAATCAGGCCTCCGATCAAATATTTGAAAAACAAAAACCTAAACTCTAGATTTACGAGACACTCTCAATGCAACGCCAGCCAAGTCGCGTTCAAGTTCCGAGCGTTTTTGTACACATTTAAATTATAACTAAAACTTGTGCACCTGAACGCACCATCGTGTTTTCTGTGCAGCGCCGGAAGTAGCCCTCCCCCCTAAAAAAAAACTCCCAAACAACTAACTTTTTTGCACCATAAAAACACTGCTTGCGTGCACACCAAGTGCACCAACCCCACAAATCAACCTGCAAAACTTTTCCTTGTGTATAAAACGAAATGAAGTTGCCAAAGTGAATGAATTCCACCACAAAGGAGCCATCTTGTGACCGCATTGGGGCAGCAAAATCGTACCATCCTCACGCGCACTAACACGCACGCACGCACGCACGCCTGTCAACCTCCGCCAAGGAAAAGTTAGAAAGCAGCGTGTTTCGAGACACTTGACACGTACTTGGACAATCTCCCCCTCGGCGCTGATGGTGGCTCCAGCCTTGGAGAAGCGTCCCTGCAAGCCCGTCGTGTACGTGGTGTAATCCCCGTTGGCGCTGGACTCGAACAGGACCACCTCCACATAGGCCGTATCCTTGGCGAGGGCGACGCGGGGTTCGGCGGCCAGCACGGCGGCGAGGAAGAGCAGCGCCGCCGCCGCCGAGGAAGAGCCGGGATGGTGGTGCTGGTGCTGGTGCTGGGGGTGGTCCCGCTCCGAGCCACCCCGCCACGGCGCCACCATCGTCGGCATCAGCAGCAGCATCGTCCGGGGAGTCGTCCTGGTAGTCGTCGTTATCATCTCGCCGGCTGGATCAGCGGCGCCGAGCGGAACGGCATGTCCGACGCGAGGCGAGACCGCGGTGTGATGCGCCGAAATTTGTTTTGCTTTTCTTTTCTTTCTTTTTTTAGGGGAGGGGGGAGGGATACCGAGCGAAAAATGTGCGGAAACACACCGGGGGAGCGTGTTTAGTTCTCCACTGAGAGTCTGTCAATGACACTGGCTGCCTCTCAAGCCTCCTCCCCCTCCGTCCCTCGCTCCAACCCTCCCTACTTTCTTTCTCACCCCTACCTCCTCCCCCCACCCCCCTCTACAAAGCGGATCTCCTTTGATCGCAAACACGTGATTTAAAAAAAAAAAAAAAAACTTTTTTCTTCTCTCCCCAAAAGGCTTCTGGCCCCGCCCACTTTCACGCTCAAGTGCCAGCACTCGGTTTGTTGAGGAGGCCCCCGCCTCAACTGGGACGTCACCGGGACAAAATTTTCACTTAGTTCAAGTGCGCCTTTTGTAATCACAATAATAGTTTATAATCAAGATTAGATAGCTATCTTCACAGTATAACCATATTTCTTGTCACCCTTATCTGCTGTAAGAAACTGGACACACACAGGGCTCATTTTCAATCAAGTGACTATGGATGAGATGTTTGACTTACTGTAATTCATATTTTTCTTCGAGCAATTCATCTATGAACTGTACCGTTTTTATAAGACTATATTTTAAAAGCTTTCTTCTCTGCTCAAGTCACTAGTTAGGCTAATTATTAAAGTGAAGCTTAGGGACAGTCCTCTTATTAGATGCTCTCTTGAAAAAGAAAGTTTGACTTTATTAGTCTCTTTTACCATTTAATCGCTTCATAATTTTAAAAATATATAAAGTTGACATATAAACTGTAATTAAACTGCAAATGGTTTAGCATATACCCTTTCTCCTTTGCGCAATTATAACATTTACCTTTCGTTGCATCTTAAAACAACCAACAAAATGACATTCCAGAAGTCTGATGTAATTGACCTTTTTTATAATAATAAACCTAGCTGAAAAATCAACTAAAATTGTCTAAATAGGTGACAAACCTTTCGTAGTTTGCCAGTCTTACCTTCCATTTCGCCTTATAAGGATTGCTCAACTCAAATGACAAATACATCGCTATTAATGAAGGAGGCACTCCTCAGTTGGGAGGCCATTATGGCAAAAATTGACTGAATTCACCTTCCGTCTTTCTTGTAACAACAGGAACAGTAAGGTTTGTTCTCAGCTCAATTATCACCTTTAAAGAGGCATTCCTCTGTTGGGATGCCACCGTTGCCAAAAGTCTAACGTAATTCATCCATGCATCCATCCAGAGCCGCTTATCCTCACAAGCGTCGCAGGCTTGTTGGTGCCTATCCCATCTGACTTAGGACAGTAGGCGGGGGACACCCTAAATTTCAGGTAACTTAATTCACCTTTTTCTTAATGGTAGTATCACCCTCATTAACATTTTTTTCTTTTCTTTTATGGTACTTTTTAGCTTGTCACCTTTACTTGCCGTTCTGTTTTCAAACATCTGCTTCAGTTCAGCACTGATGCCACTTTTTGGATACCACTGCCCTCTGCTGTACGATTGAATAGGACACACTTGTTGCAACAACATGCACTTTTGTGCAAAAGGCCATTTCAAATTACATTGTCTTAGTCCTTCATACCTTTTTAATGATTATATTTTCAATTTATAAACAAATTCATTAATTCACTTAACGGGGATATTTATGATAGACTAACTTCCAGGCTGGAGTTTCCAAATCAAATGTGAAGGTTAAATCAGCTAACTTTTGGTTCGTGGTATCAATGCTAAAATAAGCTAAGCTAACCGCCATAGTCAGTGACCATGTCTTGTTCTATTCATTAATGATGTCATGACACGTTCCCAGTGGAGTTGGAGTGGTGACATCATGGTAAACATGCAACACGCCACATTGTCATCATGAGAAAAGCGTCTCACATCATCCTGGGGGCCCCAATCGTGTACCCCCATCCTCCCACCATCCATGCTCCTCTAATTGCTTTATGTAATGACATGCGGCTTTATGGGAGGCCCCTCCTTCATCCTTCTCTTCCTCATCATCATCACCATCATGATTTGGGCTTCAAGTATAATGTCGTTTGCAACAATGGGTCAATTGAGTACTGTTGTGTGCAACAGTACAATATGTTTGTCAAATGTGCAGTTCAAAATCAATTCTTCGATGTTTGTTCGGTCCAAATTTTTGATGGAGACAGTAAGACTAACATCAATAGAATTCTTGCTATATTGTACGACAATTATGACGGATAGAATGACACCATCATGTCAATTGGATTCATGCCATGACATCAACAATTAAAGTTTGATAGACCCCGTGACATTGATTCATGTAGTATTTGATGTCAAATGTTAGCATTTTATATCAATAGTATTTTTGTTAAGACGCTAAATAAACAGAATTAATTCCTAGGGCGTTACTAAATAATCTTTCATATAAGTAAGACAATCGCAACGGATGAGAGAGGGAACGAACATCAAATTAAATGTTTGCTGTTCAAAATCAGAAAAATTCTTGCAACACTGTGGGATAATTCTTCAAATGTTTGAAAAAATATTTAAATCCCGCAATAAATCTATGTATGTATTTATTGCTGTTTGGTTCTTGTACCAATGTGAAGCTAATTCATCCCAACTGATAAGTGCTTGTTTATTTAACGCATACTGCTGTTTAGTATTCGAGCTTCACTAAATGTTGTACTTGCTAGCTTTAAACACTAGAGGGCGTCATGACCAAGTGACATACATTAAGCAGGTACACAAACTACGTAAAAGAAAGGAAGGCACCTTCCTCACTGCCACTTTCAGAGTCTCCACCTGGCCCACATCCGCAAAAACCCACCCCTGGAACCCAAACCCAGTCCTGAAACCCTACTCTGGTCTGAAACCCAATCTTGAAACTTTAACCCAGTTTTGAAAGCTTCCACTGAAAGCTATTTGTACCATCATGTTCTTGTTGCTGAGAAACAAAAAAGTGTAGTGAGAGATGCTGTGGGAAGGCCCCAGGCCGAGCAAACAACACCACAGTGCATTGTGGGTAGGAGTAGAATGTGAAATGTTGGAAGGCGTAAACAAAATTCATCCCAACCCCCAGCTGGTTGTTGTCCCAGTGTGGGGCCATGGCTGCACAATACGTGTTATGTTGCAATCAACAGCAGCTTGTGTTAGCTGAGGTTGTTATGGCACTATTTTTTAATAAAAGAAGCAAGCAGGCTGAACTAACGTCCGAGTCCATTCTAGTTCACACACAGAAATATTACTAAAACAGACTTAGCCCATCCTATACACTGTAACATAGAAAATACCCAAATTTAACCCTAAAATTAGGAGTGTGTCCTGTACACAGGTGCCTCCTATAATTGGGGAATTATGGTAATAATATTCTCTGATTAGTCAGGAAAGCTTACACTCACTGTGAGGCATTCAGCAGACGTGTTGAATTTACCATACCACATTTCTGACCATAAATTGCATATTGCAGCATTCTTTTTTTTATAGCTCCTTTCTAAACATTTTACTACTATACATTTAAAAGACCTTTTTTCCCATATGTTTTGACACCTACTTGTTTGCTTTCAGGATTGGTCCATTGCGAAGAAACACCCTCCCTTTAATCACATACAAGCCAACACTGAGGCCCAGGGAGGCTTCGCAGCTTTGTTATTTGCATTGGTCCGTGTGCAAGTGTGCACATTGAACCATTCATTAACTGCCCACACTGTCTGCAATGCTGAAATTAAAATAAAAGAAAAATGAACCCTGACAAAATGGTAGCTCCATCACATGAAGAGTGAAAACTTCACGTTCACAAACATGGTGAGGTGGAGGGAGTATTTTTCTTAGGGGGAGGATATCAAATGAAGTACTCAAGAATAAAGTAACACAGAATTAACTAGCCTCCACGTTCTTTCAAACTCAGTTTCAACAAAGTGGAGTATTACAGCAACCCGCGAGAAAAGTGTCACCACCAATTTCAATAAAGTTAAGAGTTAGAGCGAGCTACACATGCTAAAATGTGCTTGCTAGTTAGCATTTGAGCCCTCAAGACAGATCCACTACAGAGGGGAACAGGCTAACTTTTAAACTGCAGTTTCAACAGAGTTACAGTGAAATTGTGAAATACAAATGCAAAAATGTGTTAGGTAGTCATGACCATTATGAGTGGCTGATTAGAAAAAATGTCAACTTTAAACTTTGCGGTGCTGGTGATCAAACAAAAAGAAGACAAGAAACCGTAAGTTCACCTGAGACACAACGAGCTTCGTAAATGAGGCGTTCAAGTGTGTTACAGAACAGTGAATCAGACATCTCACACGTCATATGCTTAGCTAGCGCTTTAAAGTACTTGATCGAACCGGTCAAACGCAAAGAACCACCAAAATGCTTTGCTGCCATTCCCTCTACCAACAATCCTGCAAGGCTTTAACGGCTTTGTGGACTTTATGCCTTCACGCCTGTGCTAGTGTGTCTTCTTATGTGAGCTTGTTTGCAGTTAAACAAGGAAACAGTGCGTTGACACTGCAAGTGGCTTGAAAAAAAAAAAACTTGTGTAGTGGCATTTTCTTTCAAAAACTTGTGTAACGGCATTTTCTTAAAAAAAAAAAAAAAAAAAACTTGTGTCACTGCATTTTCTTAAAAAAAAATGTGTCCCTGCATTTTCTTAAAAAACAACTTGTGTCACAGCATTTTGTTATGTGAAAAACTGAAAAACACATTATTTCTACTATATATTATTGATTGCTTCATTCTTAACTCATTCAGATCCAAAAACATACTTTTACATTTTTTTAATGAGTCGAGGCATGCACGTCTGTGGGGCAGACGTGCGAACCACTCGTCCACTGTGTCGCCCCATGGGTGTCATAGTACATACAGTATTATATGTGGATAATAGCCAACAGTAGTATAAATAATCACTGATGAAAGTTTATATTCCATTTAATATACTATTGTTATATCAACAAATGAATTTAAAAAATTGTCATTTGTCATATTTGTGCAAAAATTCTAACATTGTTGTTGGCTGTTAACCAGGTTAATTTTGTACATTGTCAATGTTTTTTGAGTCATAGTGTAATCTTTACCATCTTTTGATATTATTTAGATTTTTGTACGAATATGTGTGTCTATTCTAATATTTTATGTGATATTTATCTAGTGTGCTAATTTGTTTTGTTTTTTTTACATTTTTAATTATTTTTATTTAATTCTTGTCCAATATTTTGACCATTTTTGATCATTTTCTTCCACATTATTCTCACAATACTTTAGCTAGGGGATGGAACACTTGTGATAACTAAGTGGTCGTGCCATGTTGAACTTTGACACAAGGTGATTATTTAGGAGAAATTTCAGGTCCTTAGTGTCTTCCTTCAATGTGGTCCCATTAATGTGAAATTTATCTGATGGACATTTAAAAGGATTGGACAAAATACGGCACAAGTTTAAACTTGTTTTAGGTTTACATAGCATACCATTTGCATAACCGCTTACATTTTATTATTTTTTTAATAGATTTGCGTTGTAATAATCAATTTTATAAATGTGTTATCTTGAATGTTTACGCGTTTCGTATAACACTTTAAGAATTTTTTTTTATTCGTTTTGTACAAATGTTTACATAAAATTAAAGTTACGGTATTTTCTGAATTTGTTATGTATTTTGCACTACGCTTAACACATTTTGATACATGCTGCTTAACTTGAGCAATTTATCCAAGGGAGCAAACACTTCACCCAAAGTACTCACTTCCCTGTTGAATGTTCTATGTCATAGAAAAGAATTAACGCTTCAAACTTTTGTACTTGCTGGGTTGGAAAAATTCCTGTTTGAGGAGTGCATACTTGTAAGCTTTTGTTTAAAGTGTTTTGTTTCCAAATGGCCGCTGACTGATAAAAGTGCTTTTATCTAGGGCACCAAATACTTGTTGACAGATTCAAAGACTTTATACAAAAAAATCAAAGGCAAGCAGCATGCTGCAACAAAAATATTTTGACCTACTTCACTTACTACTGCCAATATTCAAACCACAAGGCAGTCACAAAAGAAAAACAAAATGTCATAAAAGAAGGAAACAACACATGAGGTCAGGTATTAACAGCTGACTTTCCCGAACACTAACATTGACCTATTTAATATGGCGTTCACGTAAACTAATCACATTGAGGAAAACAAGTCGCAAATGATTCAAAACACGCACCTTTCAATAAAAAAATGTGTTAATTTGGTTGATAATACAAAACACGTTCGATTTTCAGTTTCAAAGAGTTTCTTACAGAGAGATACATTATCAAGATACTTGTCCAAGGCTATCAGTAGAAGTATTACTGCAGTATAACATATATGTTAGAGATTATCACTATACAACAAAGGTGTGATGTACAAAAGTATGTTTTTAGTGCTTTAGTGGCACAGATTATTTACTTTAATAGAAAGTGACCAATACTGTATACAAGAGGGTGGATAATAGATCATATAGTTGTTGACGATGCATCACCTGTTTTTCTCACTTTTGCGATTCCAATAATGGTGACATTGTATTAATAATGTTGTGAATCACCATACAGTAATGTATGTTACATCACACTTGCAATTTACACTACATATATTGTTTTGCAATAGATGATTCGATGATCCTGAATAGTATCATAAAACGTAATGTATCGTAACATCTGATTAATTGCTTCACTAAAACTAAACAGATATACATATAAATTAGACAAAGCTGTGATAAACTACATTTGCAATATGTTACATCTTTCGGCATTAAGTGTTCAAATGAGGAAGTAAAAAATCTAAACTAGTCTTATCCCTTGGTGTCTAAATAGTGTTTCATGTAACGCTATACTAATATGGTTATTCATATATTATATACTATGCACCACACTTACAGGCACATATTTACAAGCGTGAATATATCTCCAAAGCCTAATATAAAAATCCTTAAATATATGCTTCCATAGAGATTTCCTTTATTGTGTTTGTCACTTCTTGTATTGACTTATAGACATTCATACTATTTAAAGATTATTTTTCCCACAACTAATATGATAACGTATTTATTGTATATTATGGGAAATGTGTCTTACAAAAAAACTATTTGTTATGATGTGTAATTGACCCGCGCCAATTTTTCCACAGCGCGGTTTGGTATTGAGTCCAGGAAAGTCCGAAATATGATGCAACTCCTTTGAGTTATGATCCAACTTACTCAAATAGCCCACGCCCCCAAATAGCTTGCATCACTTTCTTCTGAGTAAATCCCTCAAGAACTGATACGGGCACAACGAAACAAATAAGAGATCAAATAAATATGCTTTGTGCTATAGCGTGAACGAATGGCTTTTTTTTTCAGTTGTGGAAGGGGAATGTATATTTTTAATGCCATAACCTGAAATGCAAATAAAGCAAGCGCCTTGTCCAATCATACGACGAAACACTGTGACGTCAACGTCCTTTCCAGCCAATCGGATATGACCACGATAGTAGAAAAATCGTCGACGCTACGTCGCAGGTCAGGCGAAGGAACCGGGCTGCAAGGAACAGCTCGGTTTTTTATTTTATTTTATTTTATTTTTTAATTGCGAGTTTGAGGAGGATAACGCAACAAGATGGTGGTGGTGGCAGCAACTAGCGGGAGCGCCCATAAACTGCTTCTCATCTCCGGGAAGCAGAGCGGCGGCAACTCGGCGGCGAGCTTCGGCCGCCCCATTTCAGTCGTCCTGCCGTCCGCCTCCAACCAAGCGTCGTCCGACTCCGAGTCGAGCAGCTCGGTGGGGCCGCCGGTACGCAAAAGGCAGCGGCTCACGCACTTGAGCCCCGAGGAGAAAGCACTTCGAAGGTTCGCTTTGATTTGTTTTTAATGTGTGCAATGGCGTGTGCTATTAAAGTGTCTTTGAATGTGGTCACGCACAATCATGAGATAGTGATTAAATCTTTCGAAAAGGCAGTGACGTTTAACCCAAGCGTGATAAAGTAGTCCCTCTTGTCGGATTTTTTTTAACCTTATTGTCATCATTTTTTTCTATATGCCCCTTTTCCCCTCAAATGCAATTATTTTTTAACACTCCCGTTCCGTCCTTTAATTATTAGTCTTTAACTGAACTTTGAAATTGTATTCCATTTTTATTAATCGGCGCGTTGATAATTTTCCCCCCTACGGCGCTCTAGTACAAGTTAATTAATACGTAAAGAATCTGAAGATTACATAGTTATTAGCTAGTTAATCGAGTTGCGTATAAGCCAAATTACTGTCAGTTGGACTTTAAAACCAGCTTATCTGGCCACAGTGAACCCGCCCGGCAGGACTTTGATGTGACGTGCCTGCGTGGCAGGAACATGGCCGGTTGAGATGATTACGCAGCATCACGGAAAGAATGCCATCACTTATGCTTATTCACACCCCCCTCCCCCCCTCCTCCTCCCAGGAAACTGAAAAACAGAGTTGCAGCCCAGACGGCCAGGGACAGAAAAAAAGCCAAAATGGGGGAACTGGAGCAGCAGGTCCTGGAGTTGGAACTAGAGGTACAGTAGCTTCCTGTTTGCAGTGGCTGGAATGCTGCAAATGTAATTAGTCTTGTCTGTTAAATTAGCCTACTTTAGAGTGTTACCTGTATTGGAGAGCAGGCAGGTTAAACTTGTATTGTCATTTGCATTTTTTTCCAGAACCAAAAGCTTCACATTGAGAACCGGCTTCTCCGGGAAAAAAACAATAACCTGCTTACCGAAAATGATGAGCTAAAGCAAAGACTTGGGTTGGAGTCCCTTGACACAAAGGGGAAGGTGTGTCTCTTAAGTTAAAAGGATTTCTTTTCTGGCAGCCTTGATTTCTCAACACTTTTTTTTCTTTTCTCCACTCCCAAGGTTCAGGCGTTCGTGTCTAATGGGAATGAAGCAGGTTTGGGAATCGGGTCTTCTGAGTCCGCAGCACTCAGGCTACGTGTGCCTCTGCAGCAGGTGCAGACCCAGCAGTTCCAAAACCTGAAAATTTCCCAATGGATACAGATGTTCCTGATGCTGCAGACAATGAGGTAGGCACCACTGAATTTTGGCAGAACATACCTGACCGAAGAAAAGTAGGGAAATGCCCATACATGACTAAAATAAGCAATATATGCAGATGAGTTGCTTGCAAGTGTCACATGACCTGAGCAACTGTGATGATATTTTCATTGGACACTGTCAAAATGGCCGCCCCCTGAAATGGGTGGATTTTGCTACGTAATTCAAACTACACAAATGATGTACTAAATCAAAATGCAGTTTGGAGTGGTATGCTACATAAAAGATAATGTAAAGAACATAGTTAAGTTGATTTTGTTTCCCCTTTAACCACTTGAGCGCTTCGGTGGGGTGAAAGTTCACCAAGCTAATTGCCCCCTTCGCTCCCTTGCCAGTCTGATCTTCTCCTGGGCATTCTGGACATCCTTGACCCAGAGCTGTTCCTCAAGTCTTGCCAGCAAGAGTGCGAGGGGCCGCCAGTGCTCCTGGTTGGCGAGGGGGAGCCAGTACCTGCCGCCGCACCTGCATCTCTGGGGTCCGCATCAATCAAGCTGGAGACCCTTAATGGACTGATCCACTTGGATCACATTTACACCAAGCCAGCAGAGGTGGCCATGAAAGACGGCGAGAAAAGCGACGACGACGACGTGATTGCTTCCTTTCCCGTCGCTGAGGTGGTGGTGGAGGAGGAGGAGGTTTGCGTCAAAGACGAGCCGGAGGAAGTGGTCATCCCCAGTCAGGTGGATGACTTCCTCTGTGTCGCCGCCTCCGCCCCTCCCGCCCTCAGCGGCCTGGACAAGAAAGCCAGCCTAGCGGACGCCTACAGCGACTCGGGATACGAGGGCTCCCCGTCCCCCTTCAGCGACATGTCATCCCCGCTCTGCTCCGAAAGCCCCTGGGATGACATGTTTGCCAACGAACTCTTTCCCCAGCTCATTAGCGTATGAACACGCTCACAATTTGCCATATAAAATTAGCAAACGTATCAATGGCGTCGGGCCAAACCCCCTGTCAAAATTCCTAATTTGTTTTTTTTTTTTCACACATCCGTATTATTGGTCAGTCCATTGGTGAGTTTTTTTTTTCCTCTTTTGACAATGAACATCAAGTGTTGAAAATGGCTACTGCGCCTTGATGATGCACAGTCGGTCGAACAAAAACAAAACTTCCCCGCCCGACGTCAGTGATACGTTAGTGCTAACGTGTAGCGCGAAAGCTAACAGTTAAGCGTCACTTGCTTGTTTTCTGGCAAAGCAGACGTCTCCCATTCACTTTACAGCAGGTCTGTAGCGCTCGCCATGCCGCAATGGCTCATGGGAGGTGGTGTTCGCTTCAAGATTCCAGTATTGAAAATGGGGAATGGGTTGGGGAAAGGAAAATGGGCCGGGTGGGGGGGATCATTTGAATATGTAATATTATTTATTTGTGTATTCTGCTTCTGGGTCGCTGTTGGCTAATACAAATGTAGTTCGTTCGCTTTTCTTGTAGTCTTACTGCATTAAAAAAAAACTTTGCATTGCAGTTTGTCACGTTTTCATCATTGCACCATGAAAATGTGCTTTTTAAAGCACAGGTTTGAAATACAGTATACTTTCAAGCGTGTGTCAGTTGTACGGTGTTAGTAATTGTCCATTACATAATCATCTCTGCACACGAAAATTTCGTTGGGTAGCTCCCATTAGTCAAACGATAAGACCAAAAATTGATTATCAACTCTGCAGTGAAACCAAATGAATGGGGTACATCTCAGGAAGATAAAAAATGTTGACTGCAGAGACCGTGTAAAATGGTGCAAAAGTGCAATATTTGGGTTGGCGATGTTCCCCTTGTCTTGCATAAGTCACTTCTGGGAAGGAGGTGGTTACGTAACAGCCAAAGGGGAAAAAAAAAAGAAAAAAAGATGCTCCACTAGAAATGGAGAAGAAAGGGGTCAGCCGCTGCGGATTTCAACTTCCTTTAAACTTAACTCCCTCACTACCATTGACGGCCATAGATGTCAAAGATCCAATTTAACCAGGCTGGCAGTGCAGGTGAGTCGCACAATTTGACGCTTGGCTCGGGCTCTCTTCCAGGGTGCAGATAATGCGCGGCAACCAGGCCAGGGGAACAAAAAGCTTTTACAAGATGCTGGTTTCACCTGATTACATCACTTTCTCATGTCACTGATCTGTTTTCTTATCTCCATTTACTGAAAGTGGCGACTGGTATTTCATACTCGCGCCACCCAATAGCTCATTCTAAAGGGGACACGTTTATGTAAAAGCAGGTCAGTAAAGAATCAAACCCAGAACCTAAGAACTGTGAAGCAAACCTGCTAGTATTCACAAGCTCATCGTACTGCTTGCTATACTTACTGACGAGTGTAATTTGTTGACTTATTTTTCATCACGTTCGAGACGAGTAATACGTGTGCGCTAGTCCTGATCGTCATGGTAACGAAAGCCTTACTTTGGGTTGGCTCTACAACAGATGTCTCTCTCAGGGTGTCTCTTTTGCATGAGACAATATCGCCTCCTACAAGCAACGAGAGTGCTGAGTTGTGGGGAAAATTGGTTGGGGTATTTTTTTTTTATACAAATAATTTTATCACATGATAATTGAACTTACTAACCAGTGGCCTGGCACACTCATTATAGTTAGTTTTTATTCCATTTTTCCATTGTTGATCACTTTTAGTTAGTTTCAATTAGTTTTTGAAGCAAGTGTTTAAAATGAGTTTTGTTTGAGTTTCTTATTAGATTTACTATCTTTTTTAAAATATATGGGTCATTCAAGACTTAGAGGACATTTTAGCTTCAAATCATTTGAAACGTTAACGTTCATTTTCTGATTTCCCTCGCTTCATATTCATCAACCAACTATTGTAAGGTTGATTAGATCATCTTACAGATCAATGGCAACATTTTTATTACATAATTTAATGAATACATGAATACAAATGTACTCTCACTGTACAGGAACAGGGTTGCAAATCTATGCAAATGTTAGCATTCTCTCAAGAGTAGAATCTATTTGTTTAGGCAGCTGTTACTGCTAATCAAGAGGACAAACTTATTTATGTATATTCTGATTATAAACATAGCA
Source organism: Hippichthys cyanospilos (assembly GCF_059441005.1). Lineage (NCBI taxonomy): Eukaryota > Metazoa > Chordata > Actinopteri > Syngnathiformes > Syngnathidae > Hippichthys > Hippichthys cyanospilos. The sequence goes on along the minus strand of NC_142369.1, from coordinate 12,406,374 downwards.
GGGTTGCAAGAGGTAGAATGATATTCAAGTAAGACTTACTAATTTGTAAAAATACAAGAGAGGACATACCCATTCTTTTGGAAAACAAATTCTTCTACCATGCTAACTGTGGGGCGCATGTTCCTTCATTTAAAACAAATATTCCCAAAGTTGCAAGGCAGCAATGAAACAACACAAAATTACAAAAAAAAAAAAAGCTGTTAATACCATACATAAAATTCAGTAAACTGCAATTCTCAAAACCCTTTGTTCTTCTGTATGGACAACCACTAAAACCAAAAGAAATAATCTGATGGAAATAAGTGTAACATTTGTTTTTTACTGACCACCTGGGTTTGTTTGTACAAAGACCTTTTCACTTAACATGCATGAGAACTCTCTGTGTAGCTAGAACGAGACGACCTTGACATCTAACTGATAGGCAAGTTGAAGACCGGGATGTTTCTTTGTGTTTGGGGCTGACTTTCATCTTCACTCTTTTGAATAAGAATTTTGTCTTTCGTTTGTCCCTTCACACTTTTACAAAACACCAGACTGCTCTGTTAAGACTTGTGTTTTTGAAACTTCAAATAAAAGGAACCGGAAAAGGACATTTTACCATGAATATGTTTTGTTTTGTTTTGTTTAATAAAATGTAGTTTTAATCCATTTCAATTGTGAACACGTACTCATTTTTACGGTATTTTGTGAGTGCATTTTTCCAATGTTCAGTTTCGATGCAAACTACATTTTTCTTGCATGTGTTTATCTGTATATTAAAATCAGCTGTTGTATACAACGTTGATATCACGTAAAAGTACCTACTACTAATACATCTGAGTTTTTGAGGCAACCCAAAGGAAACCGCAGAACTTCTGCTTTAGTGAAACTCTCGAAAAATTCCTTTTAAGGTCGTGAAATCGAAACACATCTGCAGCTCTTCAGAAATCACCCGTGTGAGACCGCAAGCTGATTCCACTTCCCAGTATGTGATTGAGAGGGCTGAAGCTATTTGTAGTCTTTGTAAGCCTACATATGCGTAAACACCAACGTTTCAGGCCGTCCATTTTTTTTCGGTTCCTGAACCTCAAGAAACCTTACGCGAGAAGAACATTTTCCCACGGACCCCCTCATGATCCTAAAAGCAACATAACTAGCACGTGTACCCCAAACATGTCATAAGGATTATGAAAAAAGTTACAGGGAGCCTCAAGGCCATTCAGTAGTAGCCTAGCTATTACTGAAACATAGTATTAGCTAGGCTAATAGTCAGACTTTCGGAAAGGTGGCAGCTGATCAAACAAAGTTGATGATTCATGCAAAGCAAACAAGAGGCGAAAGCTGTTGACAAGGACACTGTGTGACACTTTTTCTCATGGCGCCAAGGCAAGTAAGCGCGCAGTCACATAAATCCCATTTTTGCCGGGATCTGTCGGGGGTATTGAAGGTTTAATGAATGATGCATCGGAGTAGGAACGAGGCGGCGTCAGAGTAGACAAACAGCATATGTCCAACTGTGCATGTAAACACGGATGAACACCAGCCAGCAACCTGTTTAACAGCAAACATACATGCGCATGCACACACCCTAAATTAGTCAGTGAAACACACTCGCTTAGCTAAGTACACACAGACGTACTTCCGCTAAGTTGTATTCAAATACTGTAGTGCCAAAAGCAGGGTCTGAGCTGAACTGTGTTTGTTTTGGAATGTTATCTTGGTGAGATGATTATCCTACATACGGCCTTTTATTTTGAGCGGCCTAAGGCACACTAGTGCACTAATCATGTTGTCTCAACCGCTGGTTCGCAACCTTTTTTGATGCATGCCCTGCGAAATGTTTTTTTTTTTCCCGGCCCGATAATTACTATAAAGCACAAAACATTTTTGAAAAGACAAAAAAGTCAGCTTCTGAAGTTTGGAACAACATTCGTAATGATATCTTTAGGTGTACTTTATCCAGACACGCTAGGACGCGCGTGTCAAACTCACGGCTAGGGGGCCAGATCGGGCCCGCCACATCATCTTATGTGGTCCGCCAAATAACTGATTTGACTTCAAGTTTCTGGCTTAAATACCAAACTTGCAAGTTGTCTCATTTTCTTGCCTTCCCTCCTTCTGCTCTTCCCTCTGTCCCCTCCCTTCTTCCCACCTTTGTTTCTTCCCCTTCCTTCAATCTTTCACATTCCTTCCTCCTTTGTTTCTACCTTCTCCCCTCCCCTCTACCTAAACTTTCCACCCTTCCTTTCTTTCCGCTCCTTCCTTTTTCTTCCATATCCTATCCTTCATTTTTCACTCCTTCTTTTCCTCTCCTTTTCTCTTTTTCCTTGCTTCCATCACATCCCTTCCTTCATTCCTTGCTTCCTTCCGTCTTCTTCTATTCTGTCCCTCGTTCCTTCATATTGCTTCCTTCATTTTTTCTCAACTTAGTTCTTTCCTTCCACACTTTTAGAATTTGGGGGAAAAAAAAAAAAACATATTTTGTCCCCAATCTCTCTTGTGAACTGTTTTTAATCGGCCTTTGATTTCAAAACTTAGGTAAATGTCTAATAAACACACTTAAAATGTTTTCGACTTCATGGTCATTCCGGCCCTCTGACAAAAAACATAACTACAATGTGGCCCAAGATAAAAATGAGTTTGACACCCCTGCTTGTGTAAAATCTGTTTTAATTTTGGTCCTGGAAAATGGTGTCACTAAAAAAGTCAATAACACACAATTTAACAAGAAGTTGCTTCATGTTACAATTAATTTGCCCTTAATTTGAAAATAAAAAGGTACAGTTCCAGTTCCAGCATCAAATTAGTTTTACTGACACCTGCAGAAACCCAGCGAAACTCTCACATAGCTCCCGAAGTGCCTTTACGGAGCCTCAGGGGTACACGTACCCCCATATGAGAACTGGTCACATCTCCATCTTGAGGCACTGCACCTGTCAAGTGGATTAAATATCTTGGCTAATGAGAAGGGCCTACAAAAAAGTATTGCCTTCATATTTATGCTCAGTACATTTGAAATTCCATATCATGAAACATGTTTTCACACTTTCTCCTTAACTATCCAAGACTGAATGTAACTTTTCAGACCTTGACTGGTTGTTAAAAATAAGGCAAAAATCAACAGCGTCACAAATGTAAATACAACAACTCGGAACTTTTTGTGTTTTTCCCCCACTTGATGGAGCTTAAAGAAGGAAAAAACTGTTCCTGCTGTTGATTGATGAGATTGTTCGAGCGGACAAGCTTCCATATGTATGGGAAGTGAAACCATAGAAACAGGGAGCTTGTGTAATGTGTGACGCACTTCCGTCCAGCTTCATCACAGAAACACTCAGCATGTCTTGTCTGCCTTCATTGAGCCTTGCACTTTTAAGTGAAATACTTAACATTATTTTCTTTGGAAGTGGCGAAAAGTTTCTGTTGGACAGCGTAAAATTGTGCACCCAATTAAGTTTCTTTCTCACATTTTATGCGTTGTGACATGTGGCTGCTCTGGCTCCTCTGTTGTCACGGTAACTGAGGATAACATCTCTCCTGGAAACCACTGACGTGTGTGCGTCACGGTGATAATGTTCCACCACATTATTTAGAGTGGAAAAAATAACAACTTTGTTTTTTTTTACTTTAGGCTATGTTCGCAGTGATCAAAAATTATTTTTTGTGTGAGGAGGAGAATTGGTAGTTTTGTATTAAGAACAAAATGTGTATTCAGAACAATCAAATAAATTCTCTTTGGAAATGTCCAAGCTGGCATAACGCTATCATGTATTGGAAAACGCCATTGACGAGCTGACATTTTGGCCCTGTATGTTAATACTTTTAGTGACGGAACACAATTGGTGAAGCAGCTCATGTAGACAGATAATCTGCAATACTCAAAGGCATATATTCTTTATCCTCTGCAAAAAAGACTAAACAAAACAATTTTGTCTATATGCCTGTATTACACGGCATCCTACTACTGGGTTTAATTCTTTTAATTCTATTTGTCCCCAAGCTGTGGTTTTATGAGGTGCAATATTTGGAGTGTAATTTTGAAGAAAAAACACTTTGTGAGGTGTGACATGATGTGTAAACAAGCAGGACTAAAAGTTTCTAATGAAAGAAAGAGTCAATGGCCTTGGAACAGCTAATCAGCTCGAATGGCTAAACGGTCAACTGCTTCGGTCCAATCAACCGTTCGCGGCGTATATTTACCGCGTGGCTATTTCGGTCAGCGAGACGGCTTTTTCGTCAAGCTCGTGTGACAAGTCGCGGTGAACCTGATCAAGCTGACATTTGTCACAGCGACTCAGATAAGCGAGCATGCACGTGTGCAGGAATGCGAAAAGAACTGGCTTACAAGTCAGATGTGGTTACACTCGACTGGATAATATACGACAGAAGTGTAGAGCATTTACATGTGTTTACATTAGAGTAGAGGAGTTTGACCTCTGTGCAAACATTCCTCTCCTGATCCCCTCCATCAGTCCTACAACATTTCAGCATGTTGGATAAGATGCAACGTCAATATTGGAATTTTTCTCGTAGGTTGCGAAAAACAGAATTCAAAAAGAGCCCGACAAGCTTACATGATGTCATCCTAAGCAATTAGGGCTAAAAACTGTTTGTGTTTTACAAGTATTTTTTTTTTCAGAATAATATTTTTTCTTCCCACAGGAGTTAGTCTTTTTTGTTAATTAGTTATCTTGGTGTTTGTATTTCAATAATGTATTTTTTGGATTAGTGTTTATTATGCATGTCGTATTCATGGGGTGGGAGTTCAAATATCATTTGCCTCATGATTTTTAATATTCTGTTTGCAATATTGATGTTTCCAAATAAATGTACCTTTGATCATTTGTATTTTTCCACATGTATCTATTTTTCATCTGTATTGTTCTATTTTTATTTTGTATTTTGTGCAGTTTATTTGTATTTTATGCCCATTTCCTGATACTTTATTTATACTAAGTTTTTCGTCTAGTTTATTTTTGTCTCATACATTTTTAATATTTTTTTAAATATTTACACTTATTTTCTGTTTCACATTTTGTACGTTTTTTAATACACAGTATTTATGTTTTTTTTCCCCCAATTTTTTGGGTATTATTTTCAGTTTGTATAATTTTTCTAATACTTTTTAATATTTGTTTAACAAATGTTCAATTGATTTTTTTCCCCAATACCCATGTTTTTGTCTAAGATGTTATGTAAAAATTTTTTTTATGTGTACCTAATGGTTTGACTTCATTGTTATCAGCAACAACACTGACATGTAGACGCTAAAAAGGAACTGCTTTGTGCAGAGCTCTAAAACAAACTTCTTGTCTGTTGGATGACGGGTGAAAGCAGTTTGTTTTGAAGAGAAGGTGGTGATCGGGGTTAACACATTTCAGAAATTCCACATAGTTTGACAAACCCCCCCTTCTTACTTCACGGAACCTTCATCTTGACTAGCCTGATGAGATAAGTCGCTCATCTTTCTGGCATTAGATCTCATCTATCTGCTCTAAGTACACCTTCTCAAATTACCTTGGAGTAGTAAAGTGATGCTTTTGATGTTGGTGGGAAAGGCCGCGCCTTTGACTACGGGGGTTGGGACAGAGGAGTGATTTTGTGTTGGGAGTCAATTGTCAAAATGTGTGGTTCAAACCAAAATGGCTGGCTTCCAAAGTTCTTTCAAGCAAGGATTTTATTAGACATTTTGCGGGTCTAGCAGTGATATACATGCCCACAAATTTTATGTTGTAAAGTCCAACTGGCTTTTGAGGGTTGAAAATGTCAATCTAATTCCCTGCCAGTTTGGCTTTAGCCACAGGTGCTTCCAATTAGCTGTCAGATTAATGAACTCATTTGGCTGCAGGTTGAATAGAAGCAAGCACGTGTGGTTAAAGCCAAAACGTGGCGTGGGTTTCACCCTCTGGACTTGGTTTTCCCATCTCTGGTCCCATGTTATAGTCGCCTTCAACCGGTATGCCACAAGCAAAACTCTTACCGTGTTTTATGTGAACTCCCAATTAGTACTATAGCCCCACCTGCAGGACACGACTTAAATTCCTGAGTACAGCGATATGTTCGATCTCATACCGTGAAATTAGGGTTGGATGCGCAACGCAGTCCATGTATTATTAACAGCTTCCAGTTGTCGGTTTGCTCGATTTGATTTTTTTTTAACAAATTGGCTCTACGCACGACGATGTCGTTCTTTTAAGAGTCATGGGGTCCATCGGCCTTTCAACATTTTGACGTTTCACTTCACTTACATTTACAGCTTCTCTCGTGCACAAATCGTCAACTTCCGCCATTTTCTTCTTCTGTGGTAGTTCTCCGGAGAACAAATCGACGCATTATACGACCGACATCTTGAAGCGGTATCGACGACCACAAGTGCAAGCACTGGCGAAGAGATGCAAAGATGTCACAGTGCAAATTGTCTTTACTGTAAAAGCAGGTCAGACACAAACATGACATTTGACTTGTACCTAAAATTTAATGTTAAATAATAAAACCAGTTTATGACACGGTCCTTTTAGATGCACAGTAACGATAACATGAGACTAAACAAAACTTTTTTAAAGACGTAGCACAAAACATAAGCGAACCACAGTCCTGTGATTATTTATTAATAGTTTGGAACATGTTTGTGTTTGCTGTAATGTCTTTTTTTTTTTTTTGCTCCTCAACCAATGACATCATTGATCATCAACTAATTCCAACCATTAAAGTGATCACTGATTTTGCATAAAATGATGATCTGATCATATCTCTGTAAAATTTAGTTAAGACTTTTCCTCATTGTGTGTTTTCATGTGCGACACCATATTTGCCTCCACGCAGAACCTCCTGCCGCAAACCAGGCAAGCAAAATCTTTTCCTCCCCTGTGTATTCGCATATGTGTCTCCATAGCAGACTCTCGAGAAAAGATTTTGCCGCAGAATGAGCAGGTCAAAGTTTTTTCTACCACGTGTGTTTTCACGTGCCAGTCTAGGTTGACCTTCTGACTGAATCGCTTATTGCAAATGGAACAATTAAAGGATTCTTCTCTGTGTATTTGTATGTGATCGTTTAAACTTCTCTTGCAGGAAAATATTTTACCGCAAATCGGACAGACTAAAGATTTATTGACGGAATGCGTTAGGTTGTGCGCAATCAAAGCAACGCTTGAACTAAATCTTTCACCGCAAACGAGGCATCTCAGTGAATGATCCCCCCTGTGTTTCCTCATGTGTACTGCCAGGTGACTCTTTCGAGAGAATCTGTGACTACAAATTGAGCAGTATAAGGGTTTCTCTCTGGCACGGGTGCTTAGTTGCGACTTCATGCTTGCCGTCGGACTATGATGGTCAGGCGGTGACCAATCGGGCGATTTGTCATCATCTTCGCTCTTTACTAAGGCGCCGGTCAGCAACAAGTTGCCAATACCGGACTCCTCCTCTTCTTCCTCCTTAATGTGGGCGGGCTGGGAGTGTTCCAAACTGGAGCTCCCTTCAAGCTCTTCTGTAGAATATAATCAACCATAGGTGGGAATACAGTCAGAAGCCTTCACCTTCAAATTTCACAGATTTATGTTTGTATAAAATTCTTACAATTTATCGTGGATGCAAATTTGTACTTTTTGCGCACGTTATAACTTTTTTTTCATTGCCAAAAACTAGTAAGACTTCACAAATGCAAAAATATGATTTCTATTCTATTTCTTCATAATTACTGAATATGCACCAATCGGAGCGCTGCCAATTTCATTGTATATCTGCTGTACAATGACAAAAGGAATTCTATTGTTCTCTAAAAATGAGCATTTTGTGCATTTTTTTTAATCGATATATTGCAGTGGCCCTAAAATATCACCATCACAATCGGTGAAGTTTTTTTTTAGTATTCTTTTGAACATACAATTGAGAGAAAAAAATAGTTCACTTAAAAAAACAACATATATTTCAAGTTGTATATAGGAAAGTATCACATTGCAGTACTGTAAGTGACATGATAAAATATGTTAATATGTTTTATTAAGTTGCATTTGTCTGTGTGAGGCCTGGTCTCACCTTCTGAGTCGGTACCACTTCCCAAAAGTTCATCGATGTCATCGTCGGAGAGCGGAGCAAAGAGATGGTTTGCTTGCGATGCCTCGCGATGGTCTCCTTTGCTCTCTGTGATCATGTGTTGCGACTCAGTTGCTTCTTCAGGTTGCATGGGGACAGCCGCCGCCGCCTCCTCTTTTATGTAGAAAGGCTGCAGATTCTCCAAACTGGTGGTGCCCCCATGCAGGTGAGGGGGACGCGGTTGTACATGGTGATCGGTCTGTGACTGGGTGTCTGCATGACAGGGGACCGAAATGACCAAGAAGGACAGAGTTTAATTTGTGTGTGTTTGCTTGCCTTTTCTCTGCTTCACACTCCAATCCGGTAAGTGGAAGTAACGCACCAATAGGTGGTTTGCAAACCGCCGGCCTGAGTAGCCTGGATTCCAACATTGCCAGCTCGTACGCATTTGATCACACCTCATTCATCTCAGGTTTGTTTAAAAAATTGCACCAAATATGAATGTATGTTTTTCTCTAATAATGACAAGCAGAAGAAAAATGGAAAGATTGATGTCTTGTCATTTTTAGTTGGGCGAATTCGTGTTGATGATGAATGCAAAGCTCAAACAAGTAAACAATTATCCAAAACATGATAAGCTCTTTAAGTTCTATTAAAAGCTTGAATAAACGTTTTATGCTTATCGGGAGCGATTTACCCAACTCTCCCTTTCAACCAATTTCCTTTTTTATTAACTTTCCAGTTTGAATGTGGCAAAACTTTAAAGGTATGAACATCTGAACGCACCTTTGACGTGCAACGCCAGTTGTGTCTTGGAAATAGCTTCCAGTTGTCGTCGTTGTTGCTGACTCTCTTGTCTGGCTCGACAAAGTTGCTCCTCGTACGACGCGATCGTTCTTTCGATCAGACCGAATATTTCGTCAGCGGCCGCAATTAGTCGCTCTCTGACCAAATCTTTCAACATTTTGACGATTTAACTGTTCAACTTCGTGACCCTCACACACCGATTTTAACACTAGGGTTCTGCTTTATTTGTTTGTTATGGTTCTTCTTTTATTGATTTGGCAGACAGCGAAACGTTTAATGGTGCATTACCGCCACCAACTGGTGTGGAGTGCTGATAATGCTTTGTTTTAACTTGAAATATGTAATCCAGGTACAGTATACTGTATACAACTCCGGTCCTAGAAGCTGATTTCCTGCATTTATTGGATGTCTCCCTTCTATAATACACGTCACTCCTGCTAATTTAGAGACATTTCTTCTGTGGTGACTGGAGAGGTCAAGCAGCCGCAACGTTCCATGGCCGCTATCTTGAGGCGGTATGGACATTTGCAAAGGTAAACGCAAAGGTAAACAAAGATTGTAAATGGTACAAAATTGAATTGAAATTTGCTCCTTAATTTAAACATTACAGTAATGAAGCAAAACACACAATGTTAACATTTTATTGAAAAAGAAATATATCTTTACTGCATATTGATAATATAATACAATACAATAACAATACTCTACACACAGTGTGTATCCAATACACATTGGTAAAGTTTTCAAAAGTTTCTAAATAATTTTTGTATAATTTACCTTATTTACTGTGGAAAAATGTGTTGAAAGGACCTTGGAGGTCAAGCATGCAATTCTAAAAACACACCTTTGAAGGAACTGCAATGAGTTGCTCATGTTAATACAGTTGCAAATTTCATTATATCATGATTTTATAACAATATATGTTGGTATGTTTTAGCCGGGCAATTTAGTGTTTATTCTCCTTTGTGTGTCAGTAGGTGCTCTTTAAATTTGTTCTTATGAGAGTAGTTTTTACCACAAAATGAGCAACTGAAAGGCTTTTGCCCAGTGTGTGTTTTCATGTGTGACACCATGTTCCCCTTGAGAAAGAACCTCCTGCCGCAAACTGAGCATGCAAAAGGCCTTTCTCCCGTGTGCGTTCGTTCATGTCCGGTCAATGAGCCCTTTTGCGCAAAGCTTTCGCCACAAATGGAACAAGTGAACGGTTTTTCTCCTGTGTGTATTCGCATGTGTGTGATCATAGTGCGCTTTTGAGAGAAGGTTTTTCCACACAATGAGCATGTGAAAGGTTTTTCTCCCGTGTGCGTTCTCATGTGTGATTCCATATTCACCTTCTGAGTGAATCGCTTATCGCAAAATGAACAACCAAAGGACTTTTCTTTGTGGGTGCGCATGTGTTCGATTAAATTACTCCTGTAAGAGAAGCTTTTACTACAAGTGGTGCAGGTAAAGGGTTTCTCTCCAGTGTGTGATACCGTGTGCGCAATCAAAGCTACTTTTGAAATAAATCCTTCGCCACAAAAAGAACAGTGAAAAGGTTTTTCGCCTGTGTGTATCCTCATGTGTGTCACCATGTGAATCTTTCGTGAGAATCTGTTACCGCAAACTGAGCAGCTGAAAGATTTTTCCCCAGCATGTGTCCTCGTGTGCGATCGCATGTGTGCTCTTTGGCTAAAGGTCTTGCCACAAACTGAACAACTTAAGGGTTTTTCTCTAGTGTGAGTCTGTGTATGTACTTTCAAACTATATTTACTGGAAAAGCTTTTGCCACAAATTGTGCAACTAAAGGGTTTTTCTCCTGTGTGTTTTCTCATGTGGAGAGTCAAGTTGCACTTGTAGGAGTAGCTTTTGCCGCAAACTGAGCACATAAAGCGTTCTTTCTGCTGGTCATCACCCTCACATTGTGTGTCGGAGCTCAAGAGGTTTCCTTCCGGTGGACCTTTACTATTGTCTCTACTTGGACTGGGATAAAGATGCACAGAGGATTCTGGCAATTTGTCATCCTTGTCATTTTCACTCTTTACAACAGCAACAGTCAGTGGCAACTCGCAAATATCAGCCTCCTCCTTTTCCTCTTTAATGCCAGGGGGCTCTCGATGTTCTTCTTTAAGGTAGGAGGGCTCCGGATCCTCCTGCTCCGAAGTGAAGCTCTCCCCGAGTACACCTAAAGAACACAAGAAAGCAGACATGAGCGTAAGTCACATTGGTACAAGTCAAAACTCTCCACTCGGAGCAAGTTTAAGCCATATATAAAATGTAAGGATAGACTCTTTCATGCGATCTTCTGTCTGCTGATAAATGACCACATTTCACCCTACAATAACTCAATCCATCCATTTCTTCAACTGATTGTCCTCACAACGGTTTCGGGTGTGCTGGAACCTAACTCAACTGTATTTGGGCACAGGGCAAAGAACACAAAGACAACCATCTATTTATTCTCACAAACATATCTATGGGCAATTTGGGGTGTCCAATTGAGAGTCCATCCTACCACGCATGTCTTGTGGAATGTGGGAGGGAACCGGAGTACCTGGAGAACACCCAAGTGGGCATGGGGAGAACATGCAAATTCCAGACAAGAAGGGCAGTTAGAAACGAACCCAAGACCGCACCGCGTGTGAGGAACGCTACATTTTTTTTTCCTATTTTGAAGTTAAAAAAAAAATACATAAGGTACATTGCGCCACAATTTTGCTTTGTTTTTGCCAGTAGACGTTTCTGTGGTAATTTCTTCAACCCAGTCAACGTCGAACTTATTGGCCCAATAGTAAATGTGTTAAGTGTTAATTTGATTATGTCAACAAACCTTCTTGGTGTTGCACAACTTGAATGCTGACACGTTTCAGTCCTTGTAGCTCGGTCTCCTCTCGCGCTCGACCAAGTTGAGCCTCGTATGACGCAATCGTTTTCTCAAACAGTCCGAATATTTCGTCGGCGGCCGCAATTAGTCGCTGTCTCACTAACGCTTTCAACATTTTGATGTTTTGTTTACTCGATTTTACATGAGATTTTTTTTGCGTTCCGTCCTGAGCGATGGGCACTTCGTTTATTTTCGGTGGTGTTTATACGGAACCTACACATATGTGATGTCACACTACCGCTCCCTAGCGGCGGTACAGAAAAAGCTCAAGGCGAGCAAAGTAAAATTAAGAACATCTATCCATCCATTATCTATAGACGCCTATGTTCAGTAGGGTCGCTGGATTGTTGGTGCCTACCCCAGGTGTTTAGCTAGCTGAAATCGGACTCTGAACTTTGAGGCAGACGTGCTAACTACCGGTACTCTTCCACCGAGTCACCATCAAAGAAAAAAAACACAAAACATCTTGAGGTAATGATACTTAACACCAACCGCTACCTTCCTCCTGTAATGAACAAACGTATATTTTTTAAATACATTGCAGAAATGCAGTCATGGCAATAAATAAAGCAATAATAAAAACTTATGACACCTCTGGACTTGTAAAAAAAAAAGAAAAAAAAAACAATAAAAGGAATAGCTGCTGTTCGTTATGGGCTGTTATAAGCCACAATTTCGTACACATTGAACATACACATACAGTGTTGTACCTTTTATTTTTTTATTATTGCCCATTTTACTATTTGCTCGATTATGGAATGTAGTCTTCACAGGGAAGTGAACAGGATAAGAATTTCATTGTGTGGTATTACTATGCATATGACAATAAAACTCTTGAATCTTATATAGCGCCACAGTTGCTATCCGGCATGTCATTTAGTCTCGTGTGTGATCTTTTGTGTTTAATCATATTCACCTTCCGTGTGAACCTCTGACCACAAACAGAACAGCTAAAAGGTTTTTCTCCACTGTGCGTTCTCATGTGTAACACCATAATGGACTTCAAGTAGAATCTCTTGTCGCAGACAGAGCAACTGAAAGACTTTTCCTCTTTGTGCGTGCGCATGTGTATATTTAAGTTGCTTTTGTAAGAAAAGGTTTTTCCGCACACAGAGCATGAAAATGACTTCTCTCCGGTGTGCGTCGTCATGTGCGCAATCAAAGCTACTTTCTGAATGAAGCCTTCGCCGCACACCGAACAACTGAAGGGCTTCTCGGCATTGTGCGTCTGCATGTGTGCGTTCAGACTACTCTGGTACGAGTAGCTCTTACCACACGCGGAGCAAGCAAACGATTTCTTTCCAGTGTGAGTGGCAACGTGTGCGATCAGCGCTACCTTTCGGACAAATTTGGCACTACAAACAGAGCAAGCAAAGGGTTTTTCCCCTGTGTGCGTTTGTGTGTGTCGCGTCAAGCTGCACTTGTATGCATAGCTCTTGCCGCAGACGGAGCAGCGGAAACGTCCTTTGCCCGTGTCCTTTTCTGAGAGTTTGTCGTCATCGATATCGCTGGTATCTTCTATGCCGTCGCTAAGCAACAGCTGGGGTCCGCAGCGGTCTCCGCTTGGACCGCAGTGATGAAGCTGAGATGACTCCGACAGGTCAACTTCGTTGTCTTCGCCTTTTACCACAATGACGGTCAGCGGGAACTCATTTTCTTCCTCTTTGACAGTGGGTGGCTGTGGATCCTCCTTAACATCAACTTGAGGGATCTGTGGATTCTCTACTTCTTCTTTGATTCGACAAGCAATCCGCTGCTGGGTATCTGCAGGACAAAAACAATTCAAGTTTAAAAAAAAAATAGACAAAGTAGAAAATATGTGATGAAAAAATACAATATAATGAGAAACCACCCCCCAAATAACAACATTAGTGCATAAACTATATGAGATGAAAATTTGAATATTAGAAATTATACAGAAACAAAAGAAAACATTACAAAAGAACTAGATTTATTTCAAATATGCTACTTAAAAGCAGGGGAGATGTTATAAGGTTAAAAATATACAAACATTAAAAAACAACATTAACATATGATTTAAATATAAAATATATTTAAACGTTTTTAATTAAAACTATATTTAATAGATTGTCTTCTTTCCATCATTTTTTAACCAAACAAATAGAAATGCAAATTTAAAACTAAGAGAAACTATTTTTTATATTTAAAAATATTGGCAAAAGAAGTATTCAAATATTGAAAAAAAATAGTTAAAAACACCGATATTAGCAACAGTACAAAATATTTAAAAAGAAGAGAAAAAGACATTAATATTATAGTAAAAAAACGTGGAAATAGTTGAATAACAGAACAGAACAACTTTAAAAAGCACCAGAACACTAAGGAAAATACAATAATAATAATAATAATAATAATATGGAATGGGGTAATAAAAGAAAAACATAGGACGCTAATACTGGAACAGCATTAAGAAAATAAAAAAATGTCATCCAAACTGTGTTATCTGCATACATGTTCACCGGAAGCCAGGTAAACATTGCACCGTTGAGCCGTGTCGCCACAGTTGTGGCAATATTTTTCACAATTCCACGAAGATGTTTTTATTTATTTAGCAATAAAAATGCATAGAGCACGTGCATAGAGACAGTAGGGCATTCGAATACAACATTAAATAACGAGACGTGCAATTATATTTGTGCCACAATCGCGAGCGAGCAAAAATAGACAATGTCTCTTAGAAAACATGTCAACCACAGTAGTGAAACGTTCATATTTCTACTAGTGTAGTATGAAATGTCAACACTGCAAGCGTGAAATAGCGGAGGAGAAGCCTAGTGAACACGTTACCTTCGATGTGCAGAACAATTCGAGTCTTGGAAATAGCTTCCGGAGGTCTTCGTTTTCCATCGTTCTCTTCTCTCGTTCGACAAAGTTCTTCCTCCTCCTCGTCGTCCAACTCATTCCACATTTTTGGAAGAATCGCAACTAAAATGGTCTTATTAAAGACACCGAAGCGCCGATGCTCGTGAGGTTGTATCAAATGAGTACGGTGACTGTCGCGTGACCAATTACGTCACATCGTTCCGTCAGCGTTCCGGTCCACGGCATGTCATAAATATATATATATATATTTTTTAAACCTATTGCATCCAAACGAGCGCAGCGATAGTAAATTAAGTAACATGAATGTGCCACTATGCAATATTTGCGGCACTATGACAGAATGTCATACAGCACATGCGTACAACACACTGCTAGTTTGCTTATCTACGGCACGCCTTTGGAGACAAAATAAAAGAAACGCTTGGTGAGGTTCATGGTTGCTGAGGCACTGACTCCTATAGTGTCAGATTTACAAATATATACCAAAAAGGGTAGCTTATTCAATTGGCTACTGGTTATTTCATATCACATCAGCATTCTTCACAAACACACGCATGCACACACACGGTACATCTTACAGATATGTAAAGGTAAAAAAAAAAACTGCATTTGCTCTACACCACGGGTGTCGAACTCCAGTCCTCGAGGGCCGGTATCCTGCATGTTTTCAAACGTTTTCGCTCCAAAACACCCTATTCAAATGACTGGGATGATTTTGAAGCCCCTGCAGCGCTTGCTAATGAGCTAATCATTTGAATTAGGTGTGTTGGGGAAATAAAACCGGAAACGTGCAGGATGCCGGCCCTCGAGGATTGGAGTTCGGCACCTAAGCTCTACACCCTCCATGTGTTGTAGTGATGCTCGGGTCAGGATATTTTCATCACTCGGGGCCCTGCATGTACAGCAAAATATTACCCGCCCCGCGCGGCTGCCTCCATTTTTCGAACCCGACCCACAAGAATAAATGCACAGAAATAATGTTCCTAATAAGCAGCATTACTTCAACCTGCATATCGTTGAAAAAATGACCAGCCCCAACCTGAGCCGGATCAAATGAGAATTTAGAATTTCTTTACCCGCACCGCACGAATCCCACTGACCCGCACATCACTAATGTGTTGGCCGTCGTAATTCTATAATTCATACAACATCAATGAGAGCATAGAGTGGTGTAAAAAACCACAGATTTCAATTTTGACCTGAAGAGAAATGTTCAGTTGTTTTTAAAACTTTTATTCTGATACTTAAATCAATTCAATACAGTTTGTTTAGCAAAAAGCATGAAAAGAAAAACAAAGAATATTTTATTTAAGGCCAAAATTTTGATTTGACGCCGTGGGTTCTCCAGGGTTAAATATTCTATTGTATTTTTCTTAGTCTAATCTCTGTTTTTATAAGATTGAAATTATAACTGTTTGTGTCTTACCTTTATTTGTAGATGAAGTCCGTGCGCCTCTCCTCGCCACAAAACCCTCCGTTACTTTGTTGTAAAAGTCCTCCTTATTTTCCTTTAGTTTTAAAAGTCTCTCCGCCTCAATGGAGATGATCGCCAGGGAGGAAAGTCGTCCTGAATCGGTCCTATTCCGACTGTATGTTTTCAGTCTTTTCAACGCAGAGAACGACCTTTTCACGGACGCCGTTGTAGCGGGTACAGTGAGCGCCAATTGGAGTAACTTTGTCGCCTCAGGAACCGTCCGTAGCAGGTCCTTCTGGACCAAAAAGCTGAGAAGCTGTCCAGGAGATTTGCATTCATTCCTCACCGTTTGTGAGCTGTACAGTCCGATGAGATCAGCCTTTAGTCTGACCAAGTCAAAAAACTCTGCATATTTTGACAGGCTCTGCAGTTTGGTGTCATCAAAATTGTGTGACATCTCATTAAATTTTGTACAGTCGACCAAACCGAGGAAAGCTAGCTCACCAAAATGATCAAACCTAGCTTTCATCTGAACACTGATGTTGTCCACAATCTTGTAGAACATTTGTTCTCTCTCATCTCTTACTGACTGATTTCTTCCGCTGTCGTTTAGGCCAAGTGTGCTGCATTTCAGCTCAAATCGCTCATAAAGTGAGTCAAAATCCTGTCTCATGCGTTCGATAACTCCCATGGTGTCGTGGATTCGCGCACAACAATATCCAATGTCCATGATTTTGTTTTGCAGTACTCTAAAAAGCGCATCAGTTTCGCCGAAAATGCCCTCTAACGCCATCATTAAAAAGCACGTTGATGCTTTTGACAGCCATCGATCATATCCAGCGGCCATCATTTGTGTGTCATTGTCCCAGCTGTCAGGATTTTCAATCATGATACGGAATACAGCGCGCAGATCAGATTGGTGCATGCTTGCTGTCTGCAGCAGCCGAGAATTTGAGCTCCATTTCGTGGGCGCTGCTCTTGGTAAGCGCCGTTTCACAACATCATCCAGTAAGTGGGTGCGCTTCGTGGACTTTCTAAAAAATAAGCCTAGTCCCTCAAGTGTTTTAAAAAACGTTCTAGTCTCAGGAATACAATTTGCCGAATGCATCAGCACAAGATTCAGTTTGTGTGCGTAACAGTGTGTAAACATGGCCTCGGGCACCTTTTCTTTAATTTTGGCCTGCACCCCATTAAGCTCTGATGCCATCACAGCAGCTCCATCATATGCTTGCGCCACTAGTTTTTCAACACAGCTGTATTCCTCCAACACTTCCAAGACATACGCAGCTACAGCAGGGGCTCGCCTATCATCACTCACGTCATCAAATCCTAAAAACGCTTCCTTCACCACACAGTCCACTTCACTTTTGGCTACATAGCGCAAAATAACAGAGATCTGTGCTTTGTTTGTGATGTCCCTAGTCTCATCTACCTCTACAGCAACAAATGGGGCAGCATTAATCTCCCTTTTGATATCATTTCTTATCACATCACCGATTGCTTCAATTAGATCGTTCTGTATTCTATTTGACGAGCCAAAAAATACAGTGGATGAGTCTAAATGTCTAGCTAACCTCTCATCTTTCTCAGCAAAAGCATGTAATAGTTCTAAATAATTGCCACGATTAGAAGAGCTTGCACTCTCGTCGTTACCGCGAAATGCCAACTCCTGTTTAGCTAAAAAGCAGGTTGCATTAATGAGGTCTTTCAAAATATGTCGGTTTTCCTTTACCTTGGCATTGTGGATGCTAACGCTGAGCCTCCGCTGTTCATTCAAAGCCAAATCGATCCTTGAGCTTCCAAAAGTTTTTAAAGCGATTTGGCTTTGAATGTGAGTGGTTGATCTCTCGTGTTTGCTGAGGCTTCGTGGTAAATTTTTCATGTCACAATATCCCGCGTTAGTCCACACATTGTCACAAGTTGAAAACAAAAGGCAGGGAAAGCAATAAAGACGGTTTTTCGAAGGACAACCGCATAGCCATTCTTTTCGGGTGTACCACTCTGTTTGAAAAGAGCGCGTTATCTTCTGTCCCGTAGTTTGAAGCAAACCTTTAAGCTCTGGCGTTGGTCTACCTCTGTTAATCACGTCCACTTTTGAATGAAAGTCCAGTTTTGAGAAATTTTTAAGTTTAGATATATAATCCTCTTCCATTCTGGCAGTCCGACGTCGCAAAAAAATAAAATAAAAGAACTTGACTCGCCTGGCGTGTCTGCGAAGAAGAACAGCGCAACAAGTACCCGTTTGCTCACGTGCGCCCCCTTCATTGCGGCGAGGAACTATCTGCCTCACCCTGTGCCTTTTCACTGCGGTTTTATTTCCCATCAGCAAAACTAAATCTCTCACTAACAGACATTAAACGTTAATGGTTAAATACATTAGCCAGACTGTGGGAAATCAGGTCAAAAAACGTATCCGCAAACATTATATTGGCAACACGCAGATGTACGGCAAGCAGCAGGCGCCAGTTGCACGTATCAACACACTTTGTGATGATTGCGCATTCAGAGGTGAAGTTTGACTCGTTGCTCCCAGGCAAATTCGGCGATTTTAACGATTCAAAATGATTGAAATTAATCATACATAAAATCAGTGGACATCATGATGACAGGTGAGGCTCTGTCTCACCTGCCTCCCTTAACTGTATAGTCATGGAGGCCGTCTCCGATTACTAATACCACGCTGCATCTGAAATATAGGTGTCAATCTCTAGTCCTTGAGGGGCGGTATCCTGCATGTTTTCGATCCTCCTCTCTCAAGCACACCCGATTCAAATGAGTAGGATCATTTTCAAGCTCTTGCAGAGCTTGCTGATGAGCCATCAGTAGAATCTGGGGAGAAAAGACTGGAATACATGCAGGACACCTGTGTATTCCGAAAATAAGGCTGTACTTAATATCAAATATTAGTACAGTGTGGTAAAAAGTATATTAATAAAGTGAAAATTATTCATTTATTCTGTTGTCTAAACCACAATTCTGCCCCAATACTACTGTATTATTGTAATAATTAAACAAATAACAGTAAAAAGAGGAAAAACGAGGGACGTGTGGTCTTTTATTTTATAATTATTATTTTTTAAGGAGTCTTCAAAAAAAATTTCTAGAGTCAACAAAATTGCAAATGAACTGCTAACCATTAAATAAAGCTGTCCAATTAGAGGGGAAAATCTTTTGGGAGAAAAAAAAATACATGTAATAAAAGTTTATTTCTGAAAAACTTAAAAATAACTAATGACGGAATGTAGTTTCATATAGTTTGATTGGCAAGTAAAATTCAGTGCAGGAACTTTCTCTAGAGGGGGTCAACATCTAGTGCAGTCATATGCCTTTGTGATACAACCAGTAACACAAAGACACAAAGTATCAGTAGGGCACACATTATAATACGTATTGAGGACTAGGCGGTCGGGGACTTACTTGCTGCAATAACAAAAGAGACGGGCGCCATAAAAGCTAGGAGTGGAGGGAAAGTACTCCAGAGCACATTGTTCAATGCTCAACCTCGAATACACATATGAGATTGGCGTTCACAGGTCTGAGACGGTGGGGCACACATACATACATACAAGCGCAGACAATAAAGTACTGAAATGTTGTACCTTATGATGTAGGAGTTAGAAGATCAGATGAATGTAACTATAAAAGTCAGTGTGCTGTATAATGGTGTAAAAAGAAGAACGTTTCTAATGTGTACTTAAGTATGTCCTAAACTTTAGGACATACTCAATTAGAAACTCAAGTGGCTCAAATGTCTGGATTTGGATCCTCCACCCTAAAGGGGGCAGCAGAGGACATGAAACAACCCAACTTGCTGACATGGACCGGCAAATACAAAATATGAGGGCGGAAAAAAAACCCGGCATCATTCACACCGTGACATGGGAACCATCCAGAGATTTCTGTTTTGGACAATTGGCTTGTATACTGATTTAAACAATCTGTTAGAATAAATTCTTTGGTGTTGAAACGAGAACGTGTTTGTATCTCGGCTCAGTGTCGAATGCGCTAGAATATTTCACTGAGGTAAGGAAACAGCTTGGATTACGGAATGTGATAATATAGAGTGTTTTAAAGTGAAATATTCTCCACTAATAAGAAGTTGATTGTCCTTTGGAACAGTTTTTATTGAATAATTTGAAAACATTTATTAGAGTTTTAAAAATGTAATGTCTTCTGAATTACATGTCATTCTTGGGAAACCGGAAAAAAACATGACATGGCAAACATGGCAAATCCAGTTTTACGACCAACATTAAACAATTTAACATACAGTTAAAGCATTTAAGTTAGAAGTAGCGGTGATTGACATTTTATGACATTTGAATTATTTAGTGTATATAGTATTAGGTTAATTTATAAAAAACACAGAATATAAATAATATTAATCCAATTGAACGTGTTTTTTTTTGTTATTGAGTAAACAGACTCATCATATCTACATTTTGGGATCTGGTAATTGTTTGATAGTTCATAATGTATCTAATACTGTGAAATACATTGGTAGACAGATCGGAGCATGCTTTAGAGTAGGGCTGGGCGACAAAGGTTGTCGTCAGATTTTTTTTTTTTTTCATCTGACATAATCATTTTCCCATATACTAAAAATTAATATTGCTCCAAATTTTAGTTATTGGTCTCCTTGAATACTACTAATCTGTATGGGCTCTGGAGAGAGAAGGAAAAAAAAAATATCTGTAATTCGAACCATGAATTTTATGCACACATAAAAGCCAATCGGAGCACACAAAGATCATCGATCTCTGGGTGAAGCCCCAACACAAGACAAACAAGAGTAAAAACCAGTGAACGAAAATTCAGTAAAGATAACAATGAATCGGATGGGCAGTACAAAGGAAGATGACATGATTTGTCCTGTATTGCAAAACAAAAGAGGGCATGTATGTACAGCTATAAAGAATAAATAACAATATTTGGTTGGTATTTAGCCTCACTTAACAGTGTCCCCACATGTGTGTAGTCAAACTGTTTTTATGAGCATAGCTTTTACCGCAAACTGTACAACTAAAGGGCTTCTCTCCTGTGTGCGTTCTCATGTGTGTTACCAGATGAGACTTTTGAGAGAAAGTTCGATCGCACAACGAGCAACTGAAGGGTTTTTCTCCCGTGTGCGTTCTCATGTGCGAGTTGACATAATCCTTTGACGAGAACGTTTTCCCGCAAACTGAACAACTGTAGGGTTTTTCACCCGTGTGAATTCGCACGTGGGTTATCACGTGCGACTTGTGCGAGAATGTTTTATTACAGAAGGTGCAACCAAAAGGTTTTTCTCCTGTGTGCGTTCTCATGTGCGTGCTCACATAATCCCTTGAAGAGAACTTTTTATTACAAACTGTGCAACTAAAAGGTTTTTCTCCTGTGTGTGTTCTCATGTGTCTAATAATTTTTTCTTTGGCTACATTCTTAGCACAAACTGAGCAAGTAACACGTTTTTTATGCATTTGTGAAGTTTTCTTCCTGCCGAGAATCTTCTTTTCAGAGCATTCCCACTCTTTATCTTCATCTTCACAATCTGCGTCACTCCTTGAGGGTTCTTCAATGTCGTCGCTATCTGACAATGGAGATAAGAGGTTGTTTGGGGCCATTCCTCCACAATGGTCTCCACTAGGACTTTGTTCATGAAATTGTGAACGATCGTGCGGTTCGTCGTCTTCACTCTTCATAACAATGACGTTCAGTGGCAACTCCTCCTCTTCCTCCTTAATATCAGGTGGCTTCAGATCCTCCTCTTCTTCCTTAATGTCAAGTGGCAGTGGATTCTCCTCTTTCTCCGGTACGTCAGGTGGCTGCGGAAGCTCCTCTTCTTCCTTCATGTCAGGTGTCTGTGGATTCTGCTCCTCCTCTTTGATGTCAGGTGGCTGTGGATCCTCCTCTTCCTCTTTCAACTGGTCGGCTTGTTGATTCTCTTGTTCCAAACTTGTGCTTTCCACTTTGGTTTGATGGGGAAGTTTTTCCCTCTGGATGCCTGCAGGAACGCAAGCGACACATGTCAAATATATTGCGATTGCATCAATTGCAAATGTGTGAAGGAGCAGTAATCTGAAAAAATTGGAGAGGTTTCCATGCAGTATAGAGCATTTTAAATGACGTCACACATCAATTCATCTAAAACTTAATCTCTACCGAAAATGAGTTTGATGGTTTACCACAGTTTAAAATATTCAATGTTTCAATAACCACCATTGTCTGTCATCGGTCATGAAGCTTTTCTTTATGCTGCAATGCGATTGGTTGCCTGCAAAGATGAAGCCCAACGAGAGTAAACGAAATAATCAAACTGCCTCTGACAATTAGGTGAGGAGAGAGGGGAAGGATGAGCAGTTAACTCTTTTAGAGTCAAGCATTATCAGAAAAGGAAACCTCTAGAGGGCCAATATATTTAGTAAATTCAGTCATCTTTAAAGGCTGACAGAATATTACTGTATTGACATATTGTGCTATGTCTAGGTAAATATTGGTGGTATTACATGAAAGATTGATTTGCATTCCTTTCTTTAAATTGCATGTTGGTAATAGCTATGTTCTAAGTGTGGAAACACTGCCATTTGATGGTCACATTTAGCACTACAGTGCGCAATTGGCTTATAATAGGTCAGCATTAGTCAAGGGCGTCAGCTACCCTCCATAAAAAAAACATATTTGAAGAGAATTTCATTATTTATTATATATTATATTTTGTTATTGGGCCATGCCTACTAGCAATATAGACTACTTTAACTACAACATGAGCGATGATAGCAATGATCAGTTTTTGCTTTGTGCATCACAAATTAGTATTTTGACCTAACATTAATTTTAGTTTTTAACTGTACTTTTTCTGACTTACTCATACCATACAACTTGGTGACATCAGACTCCTCCTCTTCCTCCTTGATGTGAACAGGAAGTGGATACTCTTTTTCCTCTTTAGTGCAAAGGGGTGTGGGTTCTTCTCGGTGTCCAATATGCTTCTGCACATCTGCAGGACACAAGTGATACACGATGAAAAGAATGAAGACAAAAAATGTCTCTATCAGTGAGCTGAATGGGAAACTTGTTTATACAGCGTTCTATTCAGGACTTATTAATTCCATTTTAAATAAACATCAACATAAACTTACTATCAAGAATCTTTAGATTTAGAAGATGAACATTACCACGTAACAATGGGTCTCTGTCCAGGCTACTTGACTTCAGAACAGCTCTGTGTGTGTTCCACACTCTGTTGTGAACCATATTATGATTCATGGAACAATGATATTTGCTTCAATATCATTTTGTTTAGCTGTAAAGCAATTAAATTGAGCAAGTTTTTTTTCTGCACAAATAGTGTTCTGCTTTTTGCATTCCAAACTGTGACATATCCCACACAGTCAGAAGCGATGAACCATATTGGCAGCCCGCTTCACCTTTTCATTGCAAATACAGAACACCGGAAAGAGTAAATATTTACATTTTGGCAATTGGTACACAAGTAGAATACATTTTCGTTCACGTTGACAATCTGTAGTGATGAAAACGTTAAGACAGTTAGGAAAGTGTTTTAGCTGTATATTGTGTTTTTTGGAGTTTTGGACTCCTATAAAAATGTCACCAAAAAGACAGTACTGATGAGATTTGAGTCAGGTCAGGTTCATGATGTGTGGTCACTGTTCACCCTTTCTATTATACTAATTGGAAGGTTTTGAGAGCAAAGGTGTATTGTTTACACACTTGGGTCGTCATGGATACTTTGTCTAAGATATGTGCACAGACTAACTGTGGCAGAGAGGCCTACTGGATGCTTCCTACACACAAAACCTTTGTGCACTATTTTTTTAATGAGCAGACATCGTCTTTACTTCAGCTAGCACGTTAAAGAAGCTATGCAAAAAAAGAAGCTAGACGTGCTGGTGTGTGAGGCCGAACATCCTACCTGTTACTGTCTTTTTCATAGCTTTTCTATTTTGGAGTTGTTTAAGACACTTGCCAGCCTTCAAGGAGGAGGTTCTTTGGGGAGTGAAGATCAAGTCTTTGTTGGGTACCCAGTCTGGATCATTTTCATCCCAAGGATGAGGTTTGCCTGTTAAAAAAAAAGAACACAATTGTGTATTACTCTATTGGCAAATTATTATCATACAAAGAGTGAACGCATAGCAATGTCATATCATATTCACCTGTAAGTTATTGAGGATAATACTTTACCTTTGACAAAGTGATCAGAGCAAATTCGGAAAGTGTCGGGGCATGGTAGATTTGATCTGTTGATTGCAGCCAGCCAAAGTTGCCTTCGTCGTTCGCTTTTCATCTGGGCTTCAACTCCCTGGTTTGTAATGATTTTCGGAAGTCTAAAGAAACCTTTTCCGCCTTTTTCCCCTCGACTCTTGCAGCCAACAATGACACATGAACAAGGCATGTCGACGAACTTCTTTTCTACTTCGCTGACAAATACAAAAATCGTTTTGTAAACAGAACTTGACTATCAATGTAGTAGTAATATATTGTGGATAATCAGAAGTTCTCGAAGCACCGTTTAGTGCTACAAATAAACTCGCCTTGCCGATATTAAAGACTAGAGAACAAACCTTGGACGGTTTGAATGGAGGAAACAGAGTCCCAATATTGCTGTTGACATTCGCTCTTCTCTTTAATCCTAAAAAGTTCCTCGTTTGACATTTTGGTGTGAGTTCACCGCACCGCATTCGCGCTTTGTTTCTCGGCCTGTCCAGGGGACACCAACTTCCGCCTTTTCTTCTTCGGTGGTGGTTTGACGGCATCCGTGTTGCCCGTCAAGACACGTCCGCCGTAGTGCAGCGGTGTCATAAATTAATTTGCTGTCAACATCATCAAAGATTGCTCGTTTTACGGGTGTGGCTGTGAGGATGAGAGGGGTATAAGATTAATTGTGTGAGCGAGGCTCTTTCTACATTTTGAAGGCAACTTCGTTGCTATGTAGATTGTGAAAGTGGGGACGTGAGTGCTCCACACGCTTGTACAGTGGGTGGTGGTATGCACCCGAACGTTGTTTGCAATCCCCCTAAAAAAATAAACGAAGAAGAAGACGAAGCAGCGTGTCTCCGGGGGGTATTGTTTTCGCGTGGTTTAAGTTTTGGGAATATTAATGAATCAAAACAAGTTGAATAAGGAACACCATGCTTAAAACAGGAAAAAAGACCAACATGGTTTTGTTTTCGTGCAACTCTCACTTGCAAGGCAACAGCTCTTTGCTGGTCAATAACAAACCATGCAGACATAGGCTTTTTATATAGGGTAGTCTTACTAACAATATGAAAATATGACTATATTTGAAGAAGTTTAAGAAGAATTGAAGAATTGAAGAATTTTACCCGTGATAACGTGATCAGAACAAATTCGAAAACCGTGGCTTGGTAGTCACAGGGATGTCAGCTCTCAAATATCACGTCACCAAAAAAGCCTTACAAATCAGGATACAAAATGTTTGTGCTTTCTGGCACAAAAGATATAGTGCATTTTTTACATGTTCACAGAGAAAATTGATCCTACACTGGACCAAACAGACATTGGAGACAGTGGTAACATTGTGCTAAATCTGGCCAATGGTGGATTACAAGGTTCCAAATTGTAAGGGTCGGTGGTGGATTACAAGGTTCCAAATTGTAAGGGTCGGACTGTGTTCAGATGTGTAAAATGCAACGTTCACCAATTCCTCAAAAAATAAAAAATAAAACTGACAAGCGCACAAGGACAGAAAGGACAGTCGTGGTGAGTAGGGAGTAAAAGTGTTTCTGTGCATGCGTGTTCTTTTTCAACGCTTGAGTTATATTACAAAGTATTTTTTTACAGTTTTATAATAGTGTAGCCTTTATTACGGATTTAACTAGAAAATAAATATGTTGCATCAATAAAAAAAAATCTTCTAAACTAAGATGGGTATCTATCCATTAAGAAAACTTCGCTATAACTTGTTACATACATAATCAATAGACCTTTTTGTCATTCCGAGTGAAATCCTGCGCTCCAATCACCTGTTTACATTGTTTAATATTACTGACCGCAAGATGGCAGCCGGGTGTTACTTGCCGTAAAAGCACATTCGAAGAAGAAAACGGTCTTTAGCGCGTGGTAGCATCGACACAGACAAAAAAGACGCAAAGACCAGCTTACTTCAATTCGGAAAAAAAAATCCATATAGTTGATTTATTTTCTACGGTCGCGACTATGACGGAATAGGACGGTTTACAATGGCGTCGCATAAGGAGATCGAGCACCACAAAAAACGACTGGAAGGTGTTGGAGTACCCAAAATGTTGAACACAAAAGGTCTGTCCAATACTCTTGCTTTTCATTATGAAACAAATGGAATAGTATTGATAGCAAATTAACAGTGGGCACAAGAAAGATTGTGCAAGAGTAGACGTTCCACCATTGCTTGCTGCTATGTTTTAACTATATCATCATGTTTGGTATGGGAAAAAAAAATCCTGGCACAGATTTGCACTAATCCGTTCGCACAGTTTAGTACTGTAATCCGTTTGCCCAGTTTACCAAACCGTGCGCTCAGATGACTTAACCGTTTGCTCAGTTTAGTATTCCGTTCACTCAGTTTAGTAAACCGTACCCTGAGTTTAGTAAAGCGCTAGCATTGAAGGGAAGTGTCCCGGGGTGATGACGTGAGCGAGGCGACGAGAGGGAGCGTTTGGAGTGAGTGTGGTATAAACGGGTGTCGCCTTTGACCCCAAGAAGTACAAGTTCTGTGTTTCCTTCCCGTCTAAGGAAAAGTGTTTGGAACACCTTACGCTGGCCACGCTACATTACTAATACTTAGGTAAATGTCGAAGGACAGTGGCAGATTTGGACTTTCGCGATCAATATATCAGTCAAAAATGTAGTCTGAACACCTATGGTGGCTCTATCCCTCATTAACTCGGATGAAACGCGACAAAGTCAAAAACAATATTTGTAAAATATATTTGTATGTAGGGATACACACATGCTTACATACATACATGCATGCATACACACACACACACACACATGCACACCAAAGCAAGGAAGCACAAAACAGTCTATTTGTAGTTGCTTAAATGGCTTGCTTGTGTCTTGCAGATGTCAGACAGCTGGTTGGTCATCGAGTTGAGCTCCCTCCTCAGCAGCGCCCGGTTAAAGAAGAGGAAGAGGATCAACAGATCTCCCACAAGGAAGAGGAGGCTCAGCAACCCCCTTACATTAAAGTAGAAGTGGTGGAGGCCGAATTGAGCAAGTTTACACAGGCGGGTTTGTTTGTGAAGCGTGAAAACTCTGATGACAATTCCCCCGGCTCATCTGTGCATTATCAGAGCAGCACGTTAGAACACATGACGACAGGAGCTGAGGGAGCGCCACCGGACAGCTTGTTTGCTCCACTCTCAGACAGTGACGACGTAGAAATGACAAGCGATTCCGACTCAGAATGCATGAGGAGGGACCCGACTTTTAGCGCCGACCAAATTCCTCAAACGCACCCTAAACGCTCCAAATCGAAACGCTTTCGATGTTCGGTCTGCGGTCAAAGATTTTTTCATGAAAAGAATTTTGCTCGGCACATGAGAACTCACACTGGAGAAATACTTCGTTGCTCATCTTGTTTTAAAGGATTCCTTCATAAGCGCGCTTTAACTAAACACATGAGAATGCATACAGAAAAGAGACCTTTGTGTTCAGTTTGGAGTAAAGGGTTTGTTAAAAAGTCCAATACAGTAATACCTCAGGTCACGAAAGACCCTGGTCACGATGCGTTGTTTACGAAAGACTCTCTTGACGACCAAATATTTTCGGACAATGCTTGCGGGGGTTCACCCGCTGTGCCTGACTTTATCAACTGTCCCAATATGGACGCAGAATCCTTGGTGGTGACTTCTCCCGAACAGTGTGAACTTTCGCTAAACGCATCGGAAAATTCGGGCGACTTAGCCCTCGGTGCAAAACAACTGAAAACTGCTAGCAGTCGTATTCGGAAGAAGGCCTTTCGTTTGACTGTGGAACAAAAGAAGGAAATCATAGCTGAACACGAAACAGGGGTGCGTGTTTCTGATCTCGCCACGCAGTTCGGTTTGGCAACATCTACCATCTGCACCATCCTTAAAAATAAGGCGACGATAAAGGCTGCCGATGTGGCTAAAGGAGTGACTCTTTTGACCAGGCAGAGGCCGCAAATTCTAGAAGATGTGGAGAAATTGTTACTCTTGTGGGTAAATGGAAAAAAGCGTGCCGGTGATGGCGTGAGCATGTCCAACATCGTTGCAAAGGCAAAGATCTTACACCGCGATTTGGTAGCGAACGCACAGAGCCCGAATAGTGTCGAATGTGAAACATTTAAAGCCAGTCGAGGTTGGTTTGAAAATTTCATCAAGCGAAGTGGAATTTGTACAATTAAGTTCAACGAGGACGTTGCTAGTTTAAATAAAAAGGCCGCCGAGAAATTTGTCTGTCATTTTGAAGCCTTTGTGAAACGTGAAGGCTACCTTCCGAATCAAGTTTTTAATTGCGGTGAAGAAGGGTTTTTTTGGAGGAAAATGCCAAAAAGAACATCGCTGACAAAAGAGGAGAAAGCACGGCCTGGACACAAGCCAATGAAGGACAAGTTCACTCTTTTATTATGTGCTAACGCTAGCGGCGATTGTCAATTGAAGCCACTCTTAGTCTACCACTCGGAATATCCTCGCGCATTTAAGAGCAATCGTGTGGTTAAGTCCGATTTGCCTGTGATGTGGAGAGCAAATTCGAAAATCAGGGTTACTCGATTTTTTTTTATGGAGTGGGTGACCAAGGTGTTTGCGCCGGCTGTCAAGACGTATCTTGAGGAGAACGGTTTGCCCCTTAAATGTCTTCTGGTCATGGATAACGCGCCGGCTCATCCTCCAAGCTTGGAAGAAGACCTGGACATCGAATACAACTTCATAAAAGTCAAATTTCTGCCATCCAACACAACGCTTATACTCCAGCCCATGGGACAGCAGGTCTTTACTCATTTTAAAAAATTGTATACAAGGGCACTTTTCTGGAGATGTTTGCAGGCCACAAAAGGCACTGGCCTGCCCCTGACCATTTTTTGGCGGGACCACTTCAACATATTTCTTTGCATCAGCATGATCGATGAAGTCTGGAGGGAAGTCTCTCATCATACCTTGCAATCTGCTTGGAAGAGACTTTGGCCAACTTGTGTGCCAGAGGGAGACTTTGAGAATCTTGCTAGTGCGGAGGCGGTTGTGGTGGATGAGATTGTGGCCATTGGCAAAAGATTGGGCTTGGAGGTTGACAGACAAGATGTGGAGGAACTAACAGAGGAACTGGTGGAGGACCAACACAAAGACCTTACCACAAAGGAACTGCTTGAGCTGCAGAGTGAACAGATGAAGAGGTACTAGGCAGGAGGAAGATAAAATTGAGAAACATTTACTAACACAAAAGAAATGGGCTGTAGTAGGAATTAATCGCAAGCATTTTTTTTCGTTTTTATATTTTTTATGGTAACTTAGGAGTCAACATGACACAACTAAGAGAAATTTAAGGTTAAAAAAAAAGGTGTTTGCTGTGTTGACAAAAAAACATCTGAATGATCCCAGTATGATTTTCTTCCAAAAAACTACAACATTAAATGGTGACATTTTTATGTAAATAATAAACTGTTTACATTTCTGTCCTGTTTTTTTATTACTTTTTCAAATAGCCTTGCTTAATCATCAATGATCATTTGTAAAAATGCTCCAATACTATGCCACAATACCACTTCACTCGCCTGACAAGCAAACTAGCGTTAAAAAAAATGTGCTTGTTTCAAGCTGTTCTTCAAGCGTAAAAAAACCCCACAAAGACTGATCTCACATTATATAGTTCCTCA
Organism: Hippichthys cyanospilos; assembly: GCF_059441005.1. Lineage (NCBI taxonomy): Eukaryota > Metazoa > Chordata > Actinopteri > Syngnathiformes > Syngnathidae > Hippichthys > Hippichthys cyanospilos. The sequence goes on along the minus strand of NC_142369.1, from coordinate 12,376,608 downwards.
AACTGTTTCAAAAGTAAGGTAGCTTAATGCTAACATTGCGAAACAGACAGACGATTTAATGTGCAATGATGTCAGATAAACCTTTTAAAAAACGGGTTAGAAGCACTGCAGCAAAGTGTATTTAAAAAAAAAAAAGAATGTCCCAATGACTGAGATTTTTTTTAAGACTCACGAAGGGCTAGCCTTCCAGAAAGTATATTTAATGCAGTTGAATGAGTTAAATTAAACCAAGTGTTTGTAACACAACGCAGCGCGTTCTTTCAATTTACATTCCGCTCCAGTCGGTAGCGGAAATGCGTCTTTAAGATGGTTTGCCAACGACGAAGAAGAAAAGACGAGCGTCGCAGGAAAGGAAGTGCCTAGTCTTAGTGTTCTCTTTGGCTTTTGAACAGTCCGCAACATCAAAATGCTTAAAGAGTTGGTAAGAGAGCGACTGATTGCAGCCGCCGATGAAATATTTGGACTTTTTGTGAAAACGATGGCGTCCTACGAAGAGCAACTTCTTCGAGCCAGGGAGGAGAGCGAGCGACATCGAAAACAACTGGAAGATGTTTGCAAAGCGCAAATTGAGATACGAGTCGAAGGTCTGTTCACTGTCAATTCGGTAAACTAATTAAAGCGTTCAACGAAAATCATGCTGGCTGATTTTACATTGGTGTTAAGGGTTGGTGGTGGTGGCCAATCGTGGCCTCTAGGCTTCGTGTAAACACAAGCCCCCCCTCGCTGGCCAAAACCTTGTTTCTTATTTGAACGGTTTGTCTAATTACACACCTCTTTTGCCTCAAATTACTTCCCATTTTCAAGTTTTTGCTTGCAAGTTATTTCAACTTTATGTGCAACCTAGGATCATAATTGTATGCAATTTTAGTGTAGCAATTCTCAAATAAAAGACGCTCAAATTCATCAGTCACTTTTTAGAAATAATTTAGAATCTTTATCCCATTGAAAAGTGATTGAAACTCCGAAAAGGTATGTGCAAACATGCACTGGTGACCAGCCAATCGTGGGGATTTTTTTTTTTTTAAACATCGTATTTTACTGTAAGGCAGTTGTTGTAAGAAAACAAACTTTCAATTTGTTTCCTGCAGATGTCAAGCAGCTAATTAATCATGAGGGAGAAATTACACCACAGCCACATGAAGGGATCTCCAATTTGGAACAAGAAGTTCCCCTGTGCTACATTGATAAGGAAGAAGATGATGAACCATGTCACGTCTGTGTTAAGGAGGAAGAGGAGGAGGCTAAAGTCACCATTGAGAGTAGAAAGTATGAAGATCAGCCACCTAATTTGTCACAGTTTCTTAATGGAGACCATCTTGGAGCACCACCAAAAAGCCTCTTAGCTCCACTGTCAGAAATTGACAACATAGAAGAACGTTTTAGGAGTGATGTAGACTGTGAATGTGATGGAAAATGCTCTGAGGAAACAACGCTTAAAAAGAAACCCTTTGTAAAACTTAGGTCTCAAACTCATAAAAAATGTTTCAGTTGCTCAATTTGTGGTAAAATATTTGCTCAGAATAGACTTATGATGGACCACAAGAGAACGCACATGGAAGAAAAACCTTTTCGTTGTTCACTGTGTGATGACAGATTCTCTTTTATGTCCCTCTTGGTAAAACACATGAGACAACACACTAAAGCAAAACACCATAATTGCTCAATATGTGGTAAAACATTCAACCGACAGGGTGGTGTGAAACGCCACATGAGAATACACACAGGAGAAAGACCCTTTAACTGCTCATTGTGTGACAAAAGATTCAATCAGAAATCATACTTGGCTACACACATGAGAATACACACCGGAGAAAAACCTTATGGTTGCCCAGTATGCGGTAAAACATTCTCCAGAAGTTACCATGTGAAATTACACATGAGATCACACACAGGAGAAAAACCGTTTAGTTGCTCATTGTGTGGTGAAACCTTCTCCCAACAGTCAAATATGATAACACACGTGAAAAGACATGAGAGAAAAGTGGTTCAGGATTCCTGATTTTAAAAAAAAACAAAAAAAACTTTTATCAAGAAGAGTACAAAACTTGTGAACAATAGTTACCTGGAATACTGTCAAATGGAATATATGTGTTTTTATAAATGCAATGTATCAATAAATTAAGGTGTTTATAAAACTGCGTGTTATTTTAATAAAAATGAGAACTATGTGATGTCAGTGTAATAAGCAGGACTCTCTTATTGGCCCAGAGGACTTCTGGATGTTTTTGAGGGCACAAACTACAGTGTTTCTTGAGACCACACTGTAAACCTGGTAACACTATACGTAGTATGTTCTTAAAGTTATCCTTGAGTATGAGTAGCTCAAAGATGGTGGTGAAACATGTCAACCTCCTGTTAGGCAGGCATGGCCCATATGTAATTCCACATGACTATTTCTAGGTTTGAAATAAAGACATGAACTTTGATTTGATGAAACGTTTTGGGGGGTTTTGCATACTGAACTATATTGTGGGGTTTTTAAGTAATGATTTTTTTGTGTTTGTCACTAGATCAAGCAAAATCGTTCTCAACGTTCCTTTTTAATTGGTCCTTTTAAATTTCACAATTGAAAACTTAATAAATTGTCTAGAATTGTTTTGATAACTATTTCTTTCATTAATACTTTTTAAAAATACATTTCGGAGGTACATAGAGGATACTGAGGGAAAAAATGAGAAGTTAGTTTAGTTATAGCACCCTGGGAATATGGGGTGTGATAGAAAACGCACATTTCTAGAATCAAATGGATTGCTAGGAGCTGAGTGCTCTATTTAGAAATAGCAAAACAAAATAACAAATCGGAAGAAATGGTTCCAAAGACAATTAAGTACATGAATATTGATTTTTTTTTTCATCGAATGACTGTAAACGATTTCCCCCCCAACAAATAGCGTCCAGTACTCACAGATTCACACCGGAAATAGTACGTTTTATAAAGCCTTCCCCCAGAAACGCTTTATAGCACCCGTTGTAAGTGGTTATTATAAAACCCATAGTAAAAAAAAAAAAGATTTTAAGTGTAGCGAGGAAGAACGTGCTGGGTTGGATTCAGGTGTGCCGTGGAAAGAATTCTGGAAAACATGCAGGACACCGCCCCTCAAGGATCGAGTTCGAACACCCCTGGTTTACTACAAAACATTACATTACACCTAACCTAAATTTGAAACCCCTTCCCTTAAAGGGACGTGTCAGATTTAGACCGTTAGTTATTAACAATGAATAAATTGAATGATTATAAATTTCAAAAACTTGCAAATAAACGTGTTCTTAATGAACAAAAGTATGTTAGAAATATAAATGTAGGTCTAGTTATCATTTAATTAGATTAGAAGGGGGGTGGCACTTCCGGAGGCTGCCATGTCTGTTATACTGACGGAAAGCCAGAAGACGAGTGTGCGTTGCTACATTTACCGTAATGCCCCTAAAGCTTCTACAGGTGCATGCGAAAAAATTACACGTACCCTCTTTAACTGATACTCTAACCTCGACCCTAATTTGAAACCCCAACTCCAAACTGAAATTCGAATTTACAACTGTTATGGTAAATTGAAAGCCCAATCCTAAATTAGAACCCTAATTTTAAACCCTAATTTGTAATCCAAAGCCTCATTAGAAACCCTAACCTTATTTGAAACTCCAACCCTAATTTACAACCTTACATTACATCAGTTTAAAGATCAACGGAACAATTTGAATGACATGATTTAATAAATATACTCGATAACAGGGTTAGGGAAGTCCGGTTCCCCGAGAGCCTAATCCTGCCTATTTTCAATGTCTCCCTCGCCTTTCACATCTGGTTCAAATTATCAGATCATCAATAAGCCCTGTGGAAGCCTGATAACGATCCTGATCATTCCAACCAGGTGTGTCGAAAGTGAGACATCAAAAACAGGCAGGATATGGCCCCCGAGGAACCGGAGTTCCCTACTCCCTCTGCTCTTTAAATTGACTGTAATCACAGTAACAGGGTTGCAGGTAGAGTTGCAAATCTGCAGGAATGTTAGCTTTCCCTCATGTGTGTGCGCTAAGGTTAGCTTTCTCTCAGGTGTAGAAACTGTTGAGCTTACTGCTGAGCAAAGAAAGAGAACATTTTAAAAATCATTGTCTTATTCTGATTATATGCACAACAGGGTATCATGAGGTGGAGTGAGACATTTATTAAAACAAAGCTTCCCACAGTCGCAAGAGACAGCAATGAAACAAATAATATAAAAAAAATGAAGTTTGAATCCCTTTTGAGATTCAATTTGAGGTATGGGATAGGAGGGGCTCCAGACTTATTTAGTATTTTTAAACAATTTTCAAGAATTCTTTCTCTTAGTTTTTTTTTTTTCAGATTTGGTTTCAGAACAAGTATTTTTCAAAAATGACATGTTTTAGAGTTTTATATTATTTAAAATTTGATTGTGGGATGTAAAATGTTTCATTTTGTAAATAAAACCGTTTTCTCTGAATTTGTAATTTTAGTAATAAACAACTATTAGTACCTTAGTCAGGGGCAAAAAAAAAAAAGACCAAAAAATGACTCGGGTCATTTTTAGATTTTTTTTTAAGGGGATTGTCCATCTCTCACTTCCAACTTCAAGTACGGCACAATGCGGGAAGAACAAAAATCAAAGGCAGGCGTTTACTTATGTCATGTTCTCAAGAAACTTGAAAAATGAAAATCAATTCAGATGGACCAGAACTATGAGCCAAAAGCTACGAGATCACGTGACCACCGTCTTGCGACAGTATTGAATTCAACAACAACAACAAAAAAAGGAGCAGCAAAGACTTTAGACAATTCACTTTGCCTTTATAGTGAAAAATAGTGCTTACATATAAAATTACTTTGAAGGAAACTTGTTACTGTATTTTTATTACAGTGCTTACTGTACATATATTTTTAACCATCACACTCTTTTTTTACCTTTTGAATAAAATATAAATTTTATTTAATCTTCAGTCCTGGCGCCCCATCTCATTTTACAGAGAAACTCATCCATTTGTGCATCCAAGCCTTTTAAACAACCTGGCAGAAAACAAAAAAACATTTATTCGCTCTCTGTGTTGTGTTTTCGCATGTGTTCAGTCAAACTGGCCCTATGTCCGTAGCTTTCTCCACATACGGAGCAACTAAATGGTATTCCTCCCGTATGTGTCCTCATGTGTGTTAGCACATGTTCTTTCCGAGAGAATGTTTTGCCACAATCTGAGCAGCGGAAGGGTTTTTCTCCTGTGTGTTTTCTCATATGGGTTACCATATTTTCTTTCTGAGAGAATGATTTGCCACAAGTTGGGCACCGGAAGGGCTTTTCTCCGGTGTGTGTTCTCATGTGTAATTCAATACTTCCCTTTTGAGAGAACTTTTTACCACAAACAGAGCAACTGAAGGGTTTTTCTCCTGTGTGCACTCTGACGTGCCTAAGCATGGGTCCTTTTTGAGAAAATTCCTTACCACAAAATGAACAACTGAAGGGTTTCTCCCCTGTGTGAGTTCGCATGTGTGTTATTAAAGTTTGTTTTGTAGCAAAACCTTTACTACAAACAGCACAGGTGGCACGTTTTTTACACGAGGTTTCCTTGTTGCTAATAATTGTCTTCTTTTTAGAATTGATCGGTGGTTTGCCATCTCTTTCACAGTCTGCGCCCTTCCCCAAAGATTGTTCCGTCTCATCAGTGTCTGACGGTGGTCCCGAGACTTTGTCTAGACTTAGACTGTGAGAATCAATCTGAGACCAAACAGGTGGTTCATCTTCGTCTTCTTTTTTCATAGGGACAACAATTAATGGCAACTTGCTAACGTCAGTCTCCTGCTCTTCCTCCTTAACGTGGGGATTTTGTACATCTTCTTCTTTAACGTGGAGGGGCAATAGATCCTCCTTTTCCTTTTTAACAAATGTTGGATGAGAGGGAGGTTCCTTCTGACAACCAGATGTCTGCCGGATGTCTACAGGACACAAGCAACAATGTAGTTTAGAATAGGAAACACTATTCCAACCTTCTTGGGACCGAAGTAGAGCATGCACCGTTGCACTTTCAGACAGACTACTTTCTTGCCTTAACACAGACACTGTTTGTTCGCTAAAAAAAATAAAATAAAGCAAAAGGCAACATTTGTTGTTACCCTCATAGTCTGCATCGCTCCTCAGAGGTTTTTCCATTATGTCACTGACTGTGATGAGGCTGTGACCACTCGCGTGGTTTGTCGTCGTCACGCTCCACAGATACACCAGTCAATGGCAAATTGCTGACATCAGCCACCTCCACTTCCTTGTAAATATGGGAAGGCTCTGGAGCCTTCTGATCCACCCTGTGGTTGCAGGACAAGTTCTTCCTTGCAATGGAACAGTATCTGCAGGTCACAGGTCAATTTTGTTATCGGAACAAATATCAACAAGTTTTACAGCAGCTCTATAAAATTGTTTTAAGGGAAAAAAAACACTGCCATTTATATGCAAAGTTAGCTACCAGTCCCATAACTACAAAGAAATGGAAATAAATGGAAAACATTGTTTTCTGAAAAGAAAAATACACCTGTGAGAGGTTATGCCATTTATCCATCAAATATTCATAAAACATAGAAAACGTGCATATTTAATTTTCTGTAAATATTCATGAAACAAACTTTAAAATGACTATATTTGAGTTCTTTAAAAAGATGGTGCACCTTTTATTAAAGTATTTTTAACAACCGCGGCCTATTTATTGAAAAGATCATTTCAAATAACAAAGTATACATCCTATGAGGGTTTTGTAGGAAAATTCCTTCCATATGTAATCGATATGTCAAATTGCGTGATAATAGGGCGCCGTCATTTGTCACTGTCTTTTGTCACTCATACAACCTCCTCCTCAAATCAGAACTCCAACTGACGGGAACAATGGAACAAAAAAAACGTCTTACCTGTGCGACAGATCAAAGGGGAAACGCATCAAATTGTCAGTATAAATACAATAAATAAATGTGCTCACTAACTCTTGATCGTCTTCACAGATACAACGTTAGCATTTAATTACAAGTAAACAGATTAATAATAGGAAAAGTGGACTCACCAAAACTACTGTGACTCGATTGGGCGTGGTCCTTGTTAATGAACAATAACGTTCTGATTAAATCGACGTGGTAAAACATTCTCCAAGTAATTCGTTCATTTTCTGCACGTCGTTTTTTTTTTTGCATGTATGCAGAATGCGCATGCGCATTGGTTTACATGGGCGGGCCGTGTATCTTAAAGGAAAACTGTTGTTTTAAGACTTTCATATGCCCTTTTCACAAACGTAATTTGTAATGTCATAATTATGAAAACGATGAGCGGTATAGGCGAATGACGATTATTGGCACATCCGTGACACCATCTTCCAATTTGCAACGCATTGACACCTCGAGGATAGCCCAGAGAAAAAAGAAAAAATAAGTTGCAAGGATGTCAGACAGATTCCACATTGAATTTATTCCAAAGGATAACAAACTTTTCAAAAATGACTTTTGGCAAAATGTTTACATCCGACTTATGCATTCTAAAAAGAATCACCAGTATTTCATCCAATGAGAAGAATCAACAGCATTTCATCCAATCCGAACGCAGTCTGGAATAACATGGACGTTCCGTCTACGCCACTCAGCAGTGTACGCAACAAAACATTTCATACTTTCTCAGTGTTGTGTTTCCGCATGTGTTGGGTCAAGCTGGCACTGTGAGCATAGCTTTCGCCACACACTAAGCAACTAAATGGTTTCTCTCCAGTGTGCGTTCTCATGTGCGATACCAAATGTGGCTTTTTAATAAAGTGTTTGCCACAAGTTGAGCAAGTGAAAGGTTTGACGCCCGTGTGTCCTCTCATGTGTGATTCCATACTACCTTTCTGAGTGAATGCTTTACCGCAAACCGAGCAACTAAAATCTTTGACTCTTGAGTGTGTTTTCATGTGCGTGGTCATGTTTTCCTTTTGAGAGAATGCTTTACCACAAGTTGAGCAAATAAAGGGTTTTTCTCCCGTGTGTGTTCTCATGTGTGCCTGCATGGTTCTCTTTTGAGAAAAGGCTTTACTGCACTCTGTGCAACTGTAAGGTTTTTCTCCTGTGTGTATTCTCACGTGTCTTTGCATTGGCCCACTCCCAGCAAACTGTTTCCCGCAAAATGAGCAACTGTATGGTTTTTCTCCGGTGTGTATTCTCATGTGCGTTACCAAAGTTTGTTTAGTAACGCAACTTTTACCACAAATCGAGCAACAAAAGGGTGTTTCCCCTGTGTGTATTCTCATATGTGTTTCCAGACTTTGCTTTCTAGAGAATGACAAATCACAATCGGAGCAACTAAAGGGCTTTTCTCCTGTATGTGTTCTCATGTGTCTATTCAAGGTTGATTTTTTGGTAAAGCTTTTTTCACAAACTGAGCAGGTAACACGTTTACCCATTTCCTCATCGCTTAAAGTTGTCTTCGTTTTGGAGCATTTGGACGGTTTGCCTTCACCTTGATGTTCTGAAACAATCCTCAAAGGTTCATCAATGGAGTCATTGTCTGAGAGTGGAGCTAAGTGGTCGTCAGACGTTGGTCTCCCGCTTTGGTTTCCACTTGGACTGAGACGATTGTGTGGAGACCGCCCAGGTTCTTTATCTTCACTTTTCATTGAGACACCAGCCAGTTGCGACTTGCTGACAGCAAGCTCCTCCAGTTCCTCTTTAACATGGACCTCCTGCTCCAAACTAGAGCTCCCCCACTGCGGCAGGATGTCTACAGAACACAAATAAGACAAACAAGTCAGTGTTTTTAAACCTTTATTGAGTCAAAGCACATATTTTACATTGTATAACAAACAAACGAGCAAAACAAAGACGCCATCAAACAAAAGGAGACACTGAAATATACAATTTGTAAATTTAGACAAAACTATGTCAACTTCTGTGCACTCGTTTGGAAAATCCATGAAACACAAGTCCATGAAAATCAAGTCATCTTTACCAGCTGAGTGCAAAACCAGTTCCAGCCCAAACACAGACAATTTCCCCAGAACTGCTCATGCATGTATTAAGAGTACATAAACTCTACATTTTGAACATCACAGTGCAACAAAAAAAGCTAAATGAAAATATAAACTGTATTCTCATTTTGGAGGTCATAAGAGTCACACGACTCATTTGAAATTCTGTTTGGTCGGCCCAATTATTGGAGTTGTTATTCGGGATTGACATTAGTCTCTTTCTGGTCAATAAGAAATAACATTTCAAACTGGGTTGTTTAGGCTAGAAGACTAGCTCAACACAACAGCTTTTTTTACTAGTCACACAAATAAAACACATTTGATTCTTGAATCAAGATTTTCTGTAGTTTGAGTTAGAATTTCAAAAAAATTCTCAAGTTGATTTTACTAAAATCTGTTTAATACACAATACATATACACATGTACTAAAAGGCATTAAAGTGTTGAGTGCATATGACTCAGAATTTTGACATGGTTTTTACTTTATTCCCTTACAACCACATTTCAGCTCCAAATATCAATTTCACATGTTAACCAGTTATTAGTACTTTTTTTTAAATAAGAGATGCAAATTAACTTTTCTAGGTCATTATTTTGTTGCATTGATTGAATCTGTGCTTGTATTTTTTTCTAAAGAATCATGTTTTTGTTTTTTATTAAGGGTGCAACAATAAATCCTCAACTCATCAATGACAAATTATTCTTAATTATTAATGAATTGTTAAACAGTGAAAACGCACAGAATTTCAGCTTCTCAACAATAAATGATTTCTGCAGTATTGCATTAAAGTGGACTCATTACATCAACATTTTTGGCAATACTCTGGCATGTTATTGACCAAACCTGTAACCAAATCCTAATTCATTCATGTCGATTTGAAATAATGACATGGAAATCATGGAAATTATTATTTGAATCTGATTCATTGACTTAATTCCTTCACTTGCAGCCATTTTGGAGAATGTTGATCGTTTCAATACCCACACGGTATTCTGTTAAATGATTTATATGAACAGTGAATGTACAAAATGAAAGCATAGACCATCTCCTTTCTGCGCTTTCCCCTTTTGATTATAATAAGTGGTAGATGACCGGATCTGTTTCTGCCAGTGGACTCTTAAATTGTGTTGATCTCATACCGAAAATGACTACCGAAATTGTTGTCATCTTCTGATGGTTATGCATGAATAAAGATGTTTCCATTTTGGACAAATACACTGGAGCAGAATCAGATTATATCCCCCAACCATCCTTGATGAAGAAAATGTCATTGAGAAGTCTACTTGGCGATGGTCATGAATGAGTAAATCGACAAAATAATCAACAAATTACCTGATCACCAAAAATAATTGATATGTTGCAGTCCTAAATATGAGGAGATCATTCTAACGTGAACTCTTATCAGAATCCAGACTTCAAACCAATGCACTTATGTATAGATATATATTTTTGAAGTGTTTAGGGTAAAGAAGGGTCGGAAAGTGTCTCAATGAAGCATATGTTTACGGATCAAGGGTAAGGTTCAACGACAGATGAATGTTTTCCTTCAGAAACTTGATGAATCGAAATCGCAAGGTGCGGTAGGATCTGTGTGTTGCACAAGCTTTTATCATACAATCACTAATCGGTATTTGACACGACAGCGAGGGCTGTCTTTTCCTGCGGAAACAAACGCACACCTACGTATGGAAGGCAGTGTAACAGTTGCGATCGGCTTGCAAACACAAAAAGACCTTGCAGGTCCCACAACGCACTCGGGTTTTCCCGCTGCAGCCCGCTAGTCTGCAGCGCGCAGAGTTCTTCAGACTGATCACCTCCGGGAGGTGCGCGTTAGCCCTCCTGCGGACCGAAACGTCGGGCACAGCCGTCACCGGCCGCTTTTTCCCCTGATTCGAACTTTCCTCTTCCTCGTAAATCTCCACGTGCTCCTCGTGACTGTGATGTTGGGCCAAGAGGGTCTGAGCTACTTCCATGCGGAACTCCAGGAACTGCATGATGCTTTTGACGGGTTTGGCGCATACTTGGAGGTCTTTGCGGTAGAGTAGCCAGCTGTTGGCTAACGCCAGATCCGTGAAGTGCATTAGCATGCGCATTGTCCACTTCTTACTATGAGCGCTCATGCGGTAGCAACTCATTATTTTATCAAGCAAGTCCACCCCAGCCATTTTGAGGTTGTACTCCCGAACGATACTTGGGCGCGAGACGGACACGTACTGTTTCAGTGTCTTGTCCCAGTGTTGGACGGCGTCTTCGGGCTGCCTCGCATGAACGGCCGAAAGCATCAGTAGCGCTTTGTCGTCGTACCACTTGACGACGCACAACCTGCCATCGGCAGAAGAAACTTGCGCCGAGGCACCCCGTCCCGCGCTTCTCAGGTGTTTGTCGGCGGGTAACTTTTGCACGGCCGCAGCGGCTCGCTTCTTTGTGACTCTACCGGTCACGTACAACTCCTTTTTCAACAGTCGTTGCGCACCTTGGATGCTTGTGAAAAAGCGGTCGCAGTAGACTTTGGTTCCGCATTGCAGAGTTTGACACAGACGAGACATGACAAGGCAACCCAGACTCAGACCTTCTGGTTCTTCCACCTGCTGGAGCAGTGCGCCGGTGCCTTGATACACGTCGAAGTCCAGCACGATGCCGTCTGTGGTGGCACAGATAAAGTTCTTGATACCGATGGGGTTTGGCTTCTTTGGCAGGTATTGCCTCCATGGACAGGCTCCCGTGAAAGGGATCATCTGCTCGTCAAGCGACACGCACTCAGTTCGAGTCTGGGACCAGCAGCCTTGCAGAATCCGATCCAGAAAAGGCCTCACTTTCCAAAATTTGTCACTTTTCTTCATATCTTCTGGCACGTCCTCATCAACTAGCACTTTAATCGATCGCTTCAGTTTGAAGAAACGGTCACGCGTGAACCTGTCAGTGATGGCGGTGAATCTCAAGGCTTTAGACCAGTACATCCGGATTTTGGGGTAGCGGACGCAAGACATTAAAATACTGGCCCCAAAAAAATGGTAAATCTCATCAACTGACGTGTTGAGTAGAACCCCACTCCGGATCAGGGACATGGCATTGGAGCAATCGGAAATCATTTGCATCAAATCTTTGTCGATGTACTGTTCGAAATAGTTGAGTGGGGTCCAGCCACTTCTGTCCTGCTCAGTCATGTCTTCATGCTCAAACTTGATGAGCTCCGGTTTCAATGGAGAATCCTGCCAGCGTGTTTCACATCCTGCGATGAAAAGAATTCTTATTGCAAGCGATTCACAAAAAGGCATCAAATAACACTGTAGAACCTGAAAAATTTTTAGTATCAAGGTAGGGCTGAACAATTATGAATCTAATCCAAGCTGCACTGTGCTGAATTTTGCCCCAAAATGTGTTTACAATAGCATTTTTTTAAATTAATTATGACTCAAACTAAATTTAATTAGCAAAATAACACCTTAGCTGTTCATAATGGGTACTCGAGCAGGCCAATATTTTTCAGATAGGATTTGGGTTCGAATTTCCCATCATGCGCACGCTCATGTTAGCTCATTCATACGTTGCTGATTGAGAGCTAGTATTTTTTGTCCAAGGTTCTTATTAGTATAAATAACCCTTATGCAGCATTTTGATTATTTTTGGGTCATTTCCTTCCACATCTATCTAGCAGTACTTTAGCCCAGGGATGGAACACTCTTGTTAGTGTGATAACTAAGTGGTTGTGACATGTTGAACTTTATGTTGTCACCATGTGGGTGAAATTTCAGCTCCCTGGTGGTTTCTTTCAATGTTTTCCATTTGATGTGAAATGCCTTCGGGAGTGGACAAATTACCGCACAAGCGACAAAAAAAAAAACAGTTTCTCAAACTAGGGGTGTCAGATTAACACTTTTGTGATCACCTAATGAGTCATTTAAAAAGCATTACAATTTTAAATGCCTTAGATAATCACATTTTCTTATTTTTATGCTTTCTGTATGATGATTACATTTGTTTTCATGCATCAGGTTTTCTTGTGCTTGAGTTGCTGGGTGTTGGAAAACAAGGGTCAATCACTGAATGACTGTCATTGTGTTTGGCATAACCTGACAGGCTCTTGTTGTGGGTGAAAAAGGAGGAGAGTTGTCGCTCTAATGAATAGTAAAATTACCTGTAAAAAGGTAAAAAGGCACCCTTGACAAATGTAGAGCGATGTGCAGCTCAACTTTAAGTTACCACATAAATGCAATTTAAAAAAAAAAAAAAATACCTTCATTGTTCTGTCCCCGAGAGCTTGGTCCTGGAGTTGGATCTTCTGGGTCATCATTTGAGACCTCAGCATCAATCTGCTGAGCTTGAAAGCTACAATTGGGAGTGAAGGATCTTGCAACATCATAGTTTGTACATGTCCATGAATCTGTCAACAAGTGTAAAGTTAGCATTTTATCAGCACAAGTGGCATGTCTATGTTTGCGTCCCAATCATTCTTCTATTCCTCAAGTTCTAAAATGTAAAAATATATATAACACGGTGTCTATTATGTTTACCATGGAGACGTTGACTTGCTGTGCGGCGCTCATTCAAGAGTGGAATGGGGTCGTCATCACCGCTACTGTCATGTTCGCTGCTGCTTTCCTCTTTTGTTTGATAATCCGCATCCGGGGCGGCATCGTCATTGTCAGATAAATGTTCCATATCTGAATCATCTCCATCAATTAGTTCAAGAAACTCGAGTATTCTTTGAAAAGAACTTTGCTCTGCAAACAAAAATCATCAAATATCAATGATGTACAAGTCAAATATTGATCAATATATGACAAAATTTAATCATGTGTTATTTTATTACACTTGGGCAATGATTGCTTTTAAGATTCATGCTGATTGATGTCCCTGTGGAGTGTTTTTTTTTCCTACCAGCTGTACAATTACTCTATGTTTACATCGCATTTAAAAGCTTCTCGGTAGTGCTTCCATTGACTGTATCACCACCTTGGGCCAATACATGCCTTTGATTAAGGTATCGATCACTCCTAGATGCTGCCAATACCAACCACTGATACTTAAGAAAAAATTGACATAAAGTCCTCAAGAGTAGCTGGCCCCATTTTGGCTATTTTAATGCTGATCTCAACAAAAATGAGCCATGGAAAAAATTTGCAAGTCTCACCATTTCGATGTTTGGGTTTGGAGCAGCCACCCGAACTTTCTTCAACAGTATTTGACTCTTCTGACACCATTTGATGGTAAGATTTTCCTCTTGTGTGTGTTCTCATGTGTGATTCCATGCTTTCTTTTTGAGAGAACGTTTTGCAACAAACTGAGCAACTAAGTAGTTCCTTTTCTGCGTGTATTCGCATGTGTCTTCGCAATAGTCCACTTTGAGCAAATTCTTTCCCACAAAATGCGCAACTAAGAGGTTTTTCTCCTGTTTGTGTTCTCATGAGTCTCATCATCGTTGCTTTTGAAGTACATCTTTGACCGCAAACTGAGGAAGCAACTTGTTTTTGATACATTTTTTTGTTGACAGGAGTCGCCGCCTTTTCCGAGCGTTTTCTTGGTTTGTCGTCACCTTCGCAGTCTGTGTCGCTGCTCACAGGCTCATCCCTTTCTGAGAAATCTGGTAATTGTCCTCCACTGCAGTCTCCACTTGGACTCTGACCATGACACTCAGATGATTCGTCTTCGTCGTTTTCACTCTCCATGGCGACCCAAACCAACGGCAACTTGCTGACGTCAGTTTCCTCTTCCTCCTCTTTAATGCGTGCCGCCTGTGCATTCTCCTCCTCCTCTTTAACATAGATGAGCTGCGAATTGTCCCTCCATTGCGGCCGAGGAGGAAGTTCTTTCTGACAACCGATCGGTTGCGGGACGTCTGCAGGCCAAAAACGCAGCTTAGATCAGAGTTTTATTGAGCCTAGGTAAATAGTCTACATTGGAAAAGTCTGACAGCTCATGACCAAATAAACAAATCTACTGAAATATATTGACATATATTGACTCAAAGTACTTACTCAGTGTGAATTCTGGGCCAGTTTAGTCGAACACAAAGTTGACATACTTGCCGGAGTTGAAGAAAGAGACACACAGAGATCCTAAATAATGACTTTTGGACCTGAAATTGGATAATTTCCCGCGGCACACCTGATGATCTCTGCGGTTGGGAGTCACTAGTTTAGATCACATGGTTCAAATCTGATAACGGCACAGATTATGATACAACGTCAGACTGGCGCCTAATTGAGGCAAATCTCAGACATGCTGATAGCACGCCTCGGCAAAGATACAATTTGTTAGTTCTTTAACTTTTCCCATTAGCCACAAAAGAAAAAAATGTGACAACCATTACAGAAGGATAACAAATGGCCATGCTGGAATTATTCTGAAATAGGAAAAAGTTAAATACTTTTACTCATACACAGCAGCTCGTCCCCTCCTGTGTGTATACTCATTTGTCTAATATGAGAAAGGGCAAAACCATCACCACAAATGGAGCAGGTCACATGTTTTTTTATGTCTGTGAAGTTTTGATGTTGCCCAGAGTAGTCTCTTTGTCAGAGCTTTTTGACGCTTTGCTGTCACCTTTGGATTTTGCGTTGCTCTTCAAAGTTTCTTCCATGTCGAGCTGAGAGCTTGTCTGGTGGTTGTCCACTTGGATTCCCTGCCCTCGCTGCGGCTGCAGGATAAGTAACACAAACACAGTTTTTAGATATAAAATGTATGTTATGTTACTTTTATGTAAAGTACATCCAATTGCTAATTAACGGTGTCATGACACATTGCAAATAACTCAATAGGGGTGACAGTGTTCATCAAATTCAATAAATAAAAATGTTAATGTGATTTCAGACAGCCTCTTCTTGATCAGTGGAAACCCTACAGTCAAACTGGTGACAAGGTAAATGATCCCAGTTTCCACATGACTGACAAGGGACTGCTATTGTTTCTACAACCTGTACCAATGAAGCAACCAAAACAAATGCTACACACAACACCACTGTATCGACCCCCCCCCCCCCTCCTCCCCCCAACCCATATCGTTACATCCTCTCCAAACCCAGACTTCAAATGCGAGCAAAGGTACAATTAAATAAATTAGTTAGGTCATTAAAAAAAACATGCATTCGTCAATAAACATCAAATTAAGATTGTCAATTACCCAGCGCCGCTTTAGCATTTAGCATCATTCACAGTGTAAATAATCCGAACAAAATTTAAATAGGACGAGCGGGAAACTAACATTAACTGCCGTGGCCCTTGTTAGGAATCCCCCATGGAATTATTGCGTCAACCACACTTGATGAGATGGGTCATTTTTCCTTTAGTTGCATCAGTTGTCTTTCAACACGTCGAGTACTATTTGCGCATGCGCTGTGTCATCTTCATTCTTGAAAAGCGGTCGACTGTAAATACACATTACCGCCATCTGTTGATCGGAAGGGATTACTGCTTTTCACGAAATATTTTCGGATTCATTCTTTCAGTCTCGTTGCCCTGAAAGATTCTGTTTGTATATGTGCTTTCACATATAAGTGTGTTGCCACTGTATTGGATGTGTGTTTGTTACATAATGGTGGTCTTAAGATTAGTTGTTCTGTATTAAAGTTATAATTTCTTCCACACTGTCGAAAAATCAGTTTGTGTGTAGTTATTCCTCTGTTAATTATGGCGATGTAATGGGGTGTTGAATCTGGAAATAGCGGGGCGCAATAAAATTACTTTCCCATTTTCAGTAAGCTTCACATCGCCGTCTTTTCTTACCATGCTAGCTAAAGGCACAGCAGACTGGCGAGGAAAAAATATCACGAATTAAAATAAACAAAAGTAACCATTTAAAATTAAAGCTTTTGATATATTCGTTCCTTTATTTTTTTATTTTGTATTTTTTCCTAAAGACTGCCGCAAGATGGTAGCTGTTCGACGTCAAGGTTGCTTTAGCCACCACCGAAAAAGAAAAAGCGGAAGTTGGCGTCAACTGGAGTGAATTTGAGCGCGGCCGTAAAATGTTGTTTAAAACATAAAAATGTCAACAGAGGAACTTTGTCCGGGAATAAAAAAGAACGAGCAACAAGGGCAAAGATGTTTTTCCTTTCAAACTATGCGAGGTCTGTACGCTAGTTTTTTTTTCTCCTTTCAAACTGTGTAAGGTCTATACGCTAGTCTTCTTTATTTTTTGTGACAAATTTGTCCGCCTATTAGCACGTATTTTTGTCAGCTGTGTGTGTGTTGCAATATCAGAAGAGCGTTGTTAGTGTTATCGTCACCTATTAAGTAGGTATGTGTGTCAAATTACATAATAGTTTACGAGAGACAATCTTCAACAGATATCTCTAAAAACGATTCAAGTGATACAAAGTATTATTTACCTGCGATAACATTTAAGTATCTTCACAACTGGTGAATGTCACGTCTTTAATTTCGCATGGCTAGATAATGAACAACATTGTCAAAGTCAGTCATTGCGTCAAAAAGATTCCTTCAATACGCCCCCACCAACTTGCCTGCTTTTACGCTCCAGTTAAATCTGAAACTTCGACTATCAATAACTTGATCTTAATTCAATTTGAAAATAATGATAAAAGTCATAATAGTGGGTTTATTTTTTTGTAAATAATCGAGTTAAATCTGAAAACTCAACGATCAAACAAAGCACAGAACAAATTATACCATTCTGGGCTTTTAACTTTTATAAAAGCCCAGAATGGTATAATTTGTTTGAAAGTGCATAGAACCACACATTGCTACTCAAGTACATATCTTTAATATTTGCATGCTAACAAGTAATAAACAACATTGTCAAAGTTAAACTCACAAAGGTTCATTAAAACCTGCCCCCACCAATTTGCCTGCTAGGTGAAAGGCATGAGCCCAATGCCCGCCAAACAATTAACCAATAAAGCACAGGAAAGAGAAATTTGCAATTGGTAAAAATGAAAATGAAAATGAAAACAAAAAAAATATTCCCTATGATGCCAGTATGCATAACGTCACAAGTGACTCAGGAAGCTGCGAATTAAGAAATTTGCCTGTGAAAATTTACTTCACTTTTGGCAAAATCACATAATAAATATGTGATTCCGAAAATTATTGCCAGTGTGTTTTGTTAAATATTTTATGCTTTTTAAGTGGGCTCATTTTTTTTCTATTTTGAAAACAGTTATTTCAACTAGAGGTGGGAACGTTTGTAAAAAAAAGTAAGGCGGTGCTAAACCAGATTGTGTATGAAGGTTCTACTTTGTGTTGCTTCCTTGCTCCAGATGTCCAGCAGTTGACTGGCTTCAAAGAAGAATCTAGGCCCCCTCATGTTAAACAGGAAGCAGGGAAGATTAAAGAGGAAGAGGAGCTGCCTCTAACTCCTGTCGTGAAGCACGAGTGTGAAGAAGGCAAAGACAAAGCACTCGAGTCACTGCAATCTCATCGCAGCAGCTCACTACAATATGTGGCAACGGAAGAACTTCCTTCTCAGCTACAATGCAGAAATTCCAGTTTGGAGCGGAAAGATCCACAGCAATTCTACATGAAGGAGGAAGAGGAGGAGGCGGACGTGAGCAAGTTGCCACTTTGTGGTGTCTCCACGAAGAGCGAAGACGAAAACGAACCACTGGAGTGTTCACAGCATCACCGGCACAGTCCAAGTGGAGGGCCGCCACATGAAAACCTCTTAGCGCCTCTCTCAGAAAGTGACATCGAAGAATCTTTGAGGAGTGACATAGACTCTGAGGATGACGACAATTTGACATCACCGATCTCAAAATGCTCTGAAAAGAAGCCAACGCTTGGCAACAAGAAATCATCCCAAACGCGTAGAAAACGTTTTACTTGCTCAGTTTGTGGGAAAAAGGCAGCCAATACAACATCTCTGGGCAGACACATGAGAACACACACAGGGGAAAAGCCCTTCACTTGCTCAATTTGCAATAAAATATTTACACAAAAGGGAAGTATGCTAGCACACATGAGAATGCACACCGGGGAAAAACCCTTTAAGTGTTCACACTGTGGGAAAAATTTTGCTCGTAAGGGAACAATGATTGGACATATAAGAATACACACAGGAGAAAAACCCTTTAGTTGCTCATTTTGCAATAAGACATTCGGTCAAAAGGGTAGCATGCATTCACACATGAGAAAGCACACAGGAGAAAAACCATTCAGTTGTTCGACTTGTGGACAAACCTTCTCCCACAGGGCTGCTATGGTGACACACATGAGAAGACACACGGGAGAAAAACCCTACAGTTGCTCAACTTGTGGTAAAATATTCTCTCAAAAGCCACATCTGATATCGCACGTGAGAACGCACACAGGAGAAAAACCCTTCAGTTGCTCAATTTGTGGTAAGCTTTTCTCTCAAAAGCCACATTTGGCAACACACATGCGAACACACACGGGAGAAAAACTCTTCAGTTGCACTGTTTGCAGTAAAACATTCTCTCAAAAACGTGGTATGCAATCGCACATGAGCAAACACGCAGAAGAAAAATTTTTGAGATGCTCAACCTGTGGTAAAACTTTTTCTCAAATGGAACATGTGATAGCACACATGAGCACGCACACGGGAATACCATTTAGTTGCCCAGTGTGTGGTGAAAGCTATGGTCATCGAGGCAGTTTGATCGAACACATGCGCAAACACAACACAGGGGCGGATAAAATGTCATTCAAGATTGAAGATGTATAAAGAGAATATATTCTATCCAATGTGCGCTCCACAACCAAGTCACTTGTATAAGTTTCAAAAAGAATAAAACATATGTATCACCATAATCCATTAATGTGTGGGGTTTATCTTGTACTTGGCTATGATGATTAGGTGGATTTGGTTGGGTTTTTTTTTTCTTTTTCAAACCGCTCCACACATCTTTTATGTGTATTCAACAGCTTAAAAGGCTCTAGGCTGAAAAGAAATCTGGCCTTACTAGCCATAAAGACATATCTTTATAAGGACTACCTCTCTCACACTAAATCTCTGCCCTACTCTGGTCTTATCTGCTCCATCGGAGGACAAACTAAAACAATTATTTTCTGCTCCTAACTCCATAACCCAGCCCCCTGATTGTTTTACCAGCCCCTCTATACTCCTCAGATACCTGCAACTCTCTTGATTTTCAATGAGAAAATCAGTAAGATCCACCAGCTTGGCCAAGTCACTTCTAGTGTGCCCCAGGGCTCTGTCCCAGGGCTACTCCTTTTCATAACTTATTTCATACCACTTGGCAATATCTCCTGTAATGACACCCAGCTCTATCTCTCGCAAACCTAATTGTACACTCCCACCCTGTTCTCTTACCCACTGTCTTCAAATCCTGGTTCACCTCTACTTCCTTAAACTCAACACCAATAAAACTGAACGCCTCGTTGTCTGCGCCAGGGCTGCACCTTCCAAACTTGAGTTTTTCCCTTAAAATTGATAACTACATTTTTTAGAGCCTGGGTGTCATTCTTGACAGCTCGATTTCTACTAGTGCTCATATCAATAACATAACCTGGGCTTCATAGTTCCATCTGCATTAATCATCTGTCCCTCTCTCACCCTTCACACCACCGCCAAAGCCTTGTCCCTGCCCGTCTGAATGATCACAACTCTCTTCTCTTTGGCACCCCCCAAAAATCCTTCCAATAAACTCCCTACAACCCAATCTTTCATGTAAAATCTCCTTGGATGTCCAGAAAAGCTCTGACAAATAAAAAAAAATTCATATTGAACTAAATTGTCCCAAAGCAACTACAAGTTTTACTCCGACCAAGCAACAAGGTTAAAAAAAAGACTTAAAAATACACATTTTTTTATCTTTTGACAGCATTAATGATTCATACCTTCCACTTGCATCATAAATTTTCATCCTGCCACCAGCTCAAAGCTGCCAAAGGTGTCATTCGGTCGCTTCTTCTCGCTTGACAAATCTCCTGGTATGTGGCGACTGTTGCCTTGGTCTAAAGATTTCTTCAGAGACTGCATTAAGTGACTCATTCACCAGTCCTTTCAATATGGTGACGATGTAGCGCTCCAACCACGGAAGAACTCAAGTTGAACATGCAACATTTTTGCCACCTTTATGGAACACAGCATATGCCTCAGGAATGTTCATTGTGGAATTACAATGAATGAAATTAATCTATGAGTGGTATGGATCATCATGTCTGAATAAATACTTGTACTTATGACTCAATAAGTAAGACTAAAAGTTTTGCGATGCGACACTTTCTATAAATCTCTACCAGTGTTGACATTTGCATTTTTTCATTGTCATTTCTATTGATCATATGCTGGCCTTGCATACTAGCTAGTCTATTAGATAAAATTATGGTAGCTCAAAATCTCAGCGAAGCTCAACTTTCTTGGAATTTATTTGACGACATACATTGAACAGAAGTACAGGTGTAAATATTGAATTAACCAGTGAAAAGAAACAAATGGTGGTAGCATGTTTTCACAAACTCAAAGGGAGACATCAAGAGTGATTTTCATTATTAGTTTTCCACATGCTAAGATGCTAAGCTACTGCACAATTATTTATCACACAAAAAATATGTGGTTGACTATTTGTTACAACTTTATGGGGAACTGCAGTATTACTCCATTGTTTTTCATTTTTGTGTGTCACCATGTGTTGATTCAATTGGAAGTTCAAAGCAAATGTGTCAATACACATCAATCAACGAAAAGACTTTTCTTATGGTGTATTGCCATGTGTGTTCCCAACTATTGCATTCAGTGCAGCTATAGGGGTTTTTCCTCTCGTGTGCAATTTTATGTGCATATCTAGACTTGTTTTTCTAATGAAATTTTCACCACAAACTGAGCACCCAAAGGATTTTTCCCCAGTGTGTATCCTTGTCTGTATTTCCAGGTGTTCATTTCGATAGAATCTTTTGCCGCAAAGTGGGCAACGAAAAGGTTTTTCTACTGTGTATATTTTCTTGTGTCTTTCTCTAAGATTGCTTTGAGCAAATTTTCTACCATAAATGTTGCAGCTGTATTTGTTTTTGTTTTCATATTCTGAAGACTTGTGTTTTTCTGAAACTTCTTTCTTGTCGGGACCTGTCTTATCAGAACATTTTGACAGTCTGCCTCCACCTTTGCCATCTGCGTTGCTCCTCAAAGGTTGGTCTTTTTTATCTTTGTTGTCACTTGTTGAGAGTGGAGCTTGGTAGTCTTTGGGCACTGCTTCAACAGATTGTTCTCCTGTGGGACTGTGATGAGGAGACCTGGCTGGTTCCTCCTTCAAGGGTTCCTCAGTCATGGGCAACATAGGTATGTTGGTACTGGCCTCCTGTTGTGGGTGTTGTGGATGCCCTTGAAGTTCAGGGCAAAGCTCTGTTTGATTCGCTATCAACTTCGAAATATCTAAAAGGCGCAGAAAAAAAGAGTTAAGCTTACATGGCCCAAATATGACTACAGGTATGTAGAAATGCTACTACTGTATTACAAACCCAATTCCAATGAAGTTCGGACGTGGTGTAAAAATAAAAACGGTACATTGACATACAAATTATCTTCAACTTATATTGAACTGAAAAGATTACAAAGGCAAGCTAAGTAATGTCCAAATTAAAAAAAATATATATATATAAATATATATATATATATATATATATATATATATATATATATATATATATATATATATATATATATATATATATATATATATATGATTTGAGCAAATATTTAAAAATGGAGGCCTGCAAGTTTAAAAAAAAGTTGGGACAAGGACAACAAATGACTAGGAAAAAAAGGTTTATTAAGTTAACCATTAGCTATCTTGTCTTGTTTTGTATTCGATTGAATCTAGGATGTTCAACCTATATTTAATTGAATGCACTAAAAAGACAAAATATTCAAATAGTGTATTGTTCCTTTTACGTTTTCTTTACAAATAAAGTTAGAAAATATTACATACATGAATGTATCACTATTGTTGAGTCTAAGAGTCGGCCACCGTACTTATTAGAAAATAAACGTGTATGTTTTGCGATCAGACCTTGCATGCGTATGACAATTTGAGTCTTGCAAACTGCCTCCAGTTGCCGTCGGTGTCGCTCGGTCTCCTCCCTCGCTCGATTAAGTTGCTCCTCGTACGACGCTATCGTTCTTTCAAACAGTCCCAAGATTTCGTCAGCGGCCACATTCATCCGCTCCCTCACCAACGTTTTCAACATCTTGAAGTAGACTTACAGTTACAAAATTTGAACCTGTGCCCCTTTTATGTGTGTGCGCGTGTGCGTTTGTCCTCGTAGTTGCTTTGAGGCCAGCAACTTCTTTTCGTCTTTTGGCTGTTGACTGCTTCTTCCTCTCGATCGCATTAGCGCCACCCACTGAAACAGTGAACCGGGATGCCCGACTGACCTCCACCATCCATCCATTTTCTGAACCTCTTATCCTCACAAGGGTCGCAGGCTTGTTGGGTGCGTATCAATTGCGGACTCGGGAAGAACAGGCAAACTCCCCAAAACTAGGCACGAGCGAGGTGCAAATACTTTTTAAAGACGCTTTGTGATTTAGAATTACCGTTTACTGGTGTTACGTAAATGCAGCACGCGTACTACGGCATTGCAGAGAAACCGTTCTTCGGCAGCTTCAAGCTTCCTCGACGACTGCTGTTGTTGTCAACAGTGAGTTATTTTAATTTCAGAAGAGTGGTTAGCCTCACAGTGCAAAGGTTGTTGTATTTATTTTCAGCTGCTTCCCTCCAGTGTGGAGCTTTCATCTTATCACAGGCAGGATACAGCTCTCGACGAATGATAACGAAAAATGCTTGTTGCTTCTCCCCCCAAAAAAATTTTAAGGTTGAAGACAACTTACAAATTTGGTACTTTAGTCAGAATCTTAAAGTCATCATTAGCATTTCGAGGGCCACATAAAATGGTGTCAGAGACTGTATTTGGCCCCTAGGCCTTGAGTTCGACACCTGTGATTTAGAGTGTCCAATACACCCACATGCATGATTTTGGAGAGTGGGAGGAAGCCGGAGTGTGCAAAGAGAGCCCACGCAGGCTCGGGGAGAACATGCAAACTCCAGACAGTAAGGCCGGTGTGAGCTGGAATTGAACTCCGGACCTCTGAAAGGGCGGACGTGCTAACCACTCTGACATTGTGCCACCCCTTTTGACTCTTAGTAAAATGTAATGAAAAATTGTCAAAATCAATCAATATTTTTTGTTCATGTAACCAAGGCCGATAGACCTTTAAAATTGCTTGATTTATATATATATATATATATATATATATATATATATATATATATATATATATATATATATATATATATATATATATATATATATTACAGTATGTGTGTATATACACATTACAGCATAAAGCAAAGACACCCCCCCAAAAAAATCTGCATTTTTTCCCTCCATTTTACAGTTGAACAAAGTATGACTACGCAGCCTGTAATTTTGATCTTCATTGTTATGCTAAAAGATAACCCAAAAATCAAAATTTACTTTTTTAACCAGCGCAGACATAATGACAAGTGTATCACCTTGCTGGCCAGACATTTGGCTGTTCTGTAGAGCTTTATGGTCAGAATAACAACTGTCCTCATTGGCCAGATATGCAAAAGAACACAAGGAATTTATGTCAGGTGGTACAAGCCATTCCAGTATTACAAAACAAGCAACATTAAAATAAAAATAATATACAGAATATGACACCTAAGTATAGTCTTTACGTGATATTCCGTAAGGGTGCCATTGATGCAACAGTACAGAACAATGACAGATGAGCAAGCAATGCAGAAAGTCACCAAGCAAAACTAGAGTAAAGTTACAATTATAAATCAGTGACAGTTGTGCAGATATTGTGGGGAATCTTTACATTCAGCAGACTATCTTTCAAAAATAAATTACGTGGACACGAGTCATTAGTCGACTTCTGTCTTAAAACGCTGGTGCAGAGAAGTCAAGTTGACGGATGGACTCGTCTTTTTCTCTCTCTCTCACTCTCCATGTTGTGACACCGCATGTGAGTAGTCAAACTGGACTTGTGAGAAAACCTTTCACCACAAAATGAGCAACTAAAGGGTTTTTCTCCAGTGTGTGTTCTCATGTGTGTCTTCATATACGACTTATGGGAAAATCTTTTGCCACACAATGAGCAACCAACAGGTTTTTCTCTCGTGTGTACGGTCATGTGTGCGCCCACGTGCTCTTTTCGTGAAAACATTTTGCCACAAACTGTGCAGCGAAAGGGTTTTTCTCCGGTGTGCGTTCTCATATGTCTCATCATATGCTGTTTTTTAGTAAAACGAGCATCACATAACACACAGCTAAAACGCTTACGCATTTTCAAAGGTTTCTTTTGGACAAAATTCGGCCTCTCTTTACCACGTTTCGAACGTTTGTCATAACCATTGTATTCCATATTGCTGTCAGGGTGTATTTCAATATCGTTGTCCAGTGGAGCTAAGAGGTTTTCAGGTGGTGGTCCTTCATAGTGGTTTTCTCTTGGACTGTCATGATGAAGTGGTGATGATTCAGGTGGTTTATTTCTGTCTTCACTCTTCACAGAGATAACAGGCAGTGGCGACTTGCTAACATCAGTCTGCTCCTCTTCCTTCTTTAAGAAAAAGGAATGGGGTTTCTCCAAACTGGAAACTGACTCATTTGGCTGGGCTGATTTTTTTTCCCGATGAGCATTCCAAGGCTCGACATCTGCAGTCTCCTTCTCTTCCTCCTTTAAGAGAAAGGGATGCTGTTGCTCCAAATTGGAGACCGACTCATTTGGCTGGGCCGACTTTTTTTCCTGATGAGCATTCCAAGGCTCAACATCTGCAAAATGCAAAAAACATTAAATCAGTTCAGAGTACTGCTGTTATGCCATTTATCAATTTTCTCTTCAAAAACAGTGGAAATGCCATGATGTGACTAGATTTTGACTATCAGAATAGATTTAAACTATTAGACAAATACAGTAATCCCTCGTTGTTTGCAGTTAATTTTTCATGCATGTGTATGTGGGTACCTGAATCTTGTTATCATGCTTGGTCAGCTACAGGCTTCAGTCTAATTCAACTTCCGGGCACCACTAATCTGAGGCCAACTGCGGCTCTCCGTAAGACTACAGCCAAGGGATGGAAACGAGAAGGTATAACAGTACAGGTACTGTATAAGGTTTTATAATTTAAGATTTAAGTAAATATGTGTACTGCAGTAGTTTTGACTTCCGAGGAATGCCCGTGGCATGTGCATCTCCAAATAAGTCGTCTGTCTGCCATGCAGAGAACATTCAGCGAGTCTCTCCGCAATATAGCTTTTTTTTTTTTTTAAAGAAAAATCCGCGATGCACTAATGCCGCGATAGGTGAGGCGCGAAGTAGCTTGGATCACTGTATTATCTATTGCTTTCTAAAACGGCTGGCTGCCTTTGCTTCGTGTGCAACGTCACACTTTCTGTGAGTTTGGCTCAGCCTTAATAGATAAACAACACATTGTAAATATATTACAGAAAGTGGACTAAAATTATGTCTACAAACCTTCAACATGGAGGAAAATTTGAGTCTTGCAAACTTCCTCCAGTTTTTCTCTTTGCCGCTCGGTCTCCTCCCGCGCTTGACTAAGTTGCTTCTCATAAAAAGCGATTGTGTTTTCGAACAGTCCGCAGATTTCGTCTGCAGCCGCAATAAGGCGTTGCCTGACTAACTCCTGCAACATTTTAATGTTTTTGAAGGTGAACAGCGCGCACAAGAACGCTTATCGTCCACTAGAAATGTGGACTGCTGTGCTTTGTTTGCTAACTTCCGTGACTTGTACTGCCCTGCAAGTGGTTATCCGGTCCTGGCGACTGTTGATGACGTCACTATAGACTAATATGTATTTCATTATTGTACGTTGTGTGTTGGTGTATTATGTTTGTTAAGGTGTTATTCTATGTTATGTTGACAAATAATCGTTAATGGTATGTCAATTGTTAATGTTTATATGTAAAAAAAAACGGTGTATTTTTTTAACTCTTTGCCACCACCTCGCTGTTGTATTGAATGACTATAGCCAATAAGGGCATTGAAGTTACACAAGCGAAGCATCTGTCGTGTTCTTTAATTGAACAATAAAAACGTGGGACGACTGCCTCTTAGCTTTGAATTCCACTAGCAGATGTACAATTCATCGCTTCCATTTCCGTGACCAAATATTGTCAAATACAGTCTGATGTGTGTGTGTGTGTGTGTGTATTGATTTGGGTTAAAGACAACACTCTCTTTTAACTATACCTTTTATTTATTTTGCTAACATGTTAATTAAATTTTATTTGTCTGTATTTTTGTTGTTGTTTTTTTTTAAGACATCTTGTTTCGAATATTACAGTATTATTTCATACGACCTGATCAAACTTGATAAATGGACCTTTGGCTCATTGATAAATGGGTTTGTATTTGAGTATCACAGATCCGGCATGCATACATACTATATACAGCATGTACGCACTAATGCCTCATCACATCTAATTACATCACTTCTGATCACAGTCTAGTTAGGCTTTTCAACTAGCTGCGTGCTAAAGCTAACACATGAAAAAAATGGAAGACACTTTTATCATGTTTTACATACAACGTTGTTTAAAATACAAAGCAACATGGAAGACGTTAAACCCAATCTAATTATTACACTTCCAGAAAAATTATATCTAAGGCGCAAGTTTACAGTATACGGGCAGCAACACCAAAAAAAAACACACACACACACATAAAAAAAGCACTTATTTAAAGGGACAATGTGTAAAATTTAGACTGTTTTTTTATTATGGACAGCAGGAGATGCTGCATTTATCATTGTCCGTAGCTATAACAGACATGGCAGCCTCCGGAGGTCTTTATCTAAAGTCTAAGTCTAAAATGATTGTCCCTTTTAATACCTGTATTCAATATGGAGCACTAAGCACAATGCAAACATATGAACAACTCATAACCAGTGATGACAAGGTGAATGAAGACAAAAATGTCAATGATGTGATGACCTTACATTATGATGCGGTCTTCTGTGCAGTAAAAAAAAAAAAAGAGCATTTACATCTCATCGGAAGAATAAAACTCCATAAAAGCGATACATGATCTGCTTCTGGTAACCTGGTATTGCAGTGGACCACTTCAAAACATTTATTCCACCTTTTTGTGTATCTGCATGTGTCGAGTCATATTTGATCTTTGAGCAAAGCTTCCTCCACAAACCGAACAACTAAATGGCTTTTCTCCTGTGTGTACTCTCATGTGTTTATGCAGACTTTCTTTTCGAGAAAAGGTTGAACCGCAAAATGAGCAGCTAAAGGGTTTTTCTCCGGTGTGCCTTCTCATGTGTTTTTTCATACTTTGTTTTACAGAAAATTTGGCGCCGCAAATTGAGCAGCGGAAGGGCTTTTCTCCAGTGTGGGTTCTCATGTGTAACTGCACATGTTCCTTCCGAGAGAATGTCTTTCCACAAACCGAGCAACAAAAAGATTTTTCTCCTGAGTGCGTTTTCATGTGTCTCATCCAATGTGACTTACAAGTGAAACTTTTTCTGCAAACAGAGCAGCTAATATGTTCTTTTTTTGTGGGACACTTTTTGCGTTTTCGTGTTGTTTTCTTTTTGGGAGTCTCTTTTTGCGAGCATTTCGACTCTTTGGCATCAGCTTCATAGTATGCGTCGCTCCTAAAAGGTTCATCCGTGTCGTCACTTTCTGACATTGGTGCCAAAAGGTTGTTTTGTGGTGTTTCCATATTGTGGTCTTCAGTCGGACTTCTATGAGGAAGCCGGGACCACTGGGGTGGTTCGACCTCGCTGTGTTCGCTTTTGACAGCGACACCAGGCGGTGGGAACTTCTGCTCTTCCTCTTCAAATTGGGGGGGCTCCAGATGCTCCAGCTCCAAACTGGAGATCGCCCACAGCGGCTGAGGGGGAAGTTCTTCCTGATCACCAATCAGCTGCCGGACGTCTGCAGGACACGAGCAACACAAAAAAAAAAAAATGGGTCAGACCGGTCAAACATGATATTTGGTATGAAGTCACACTGGTCAACTGTCTTATCCAGAATTGAAAAATGATCCTGACATCTTGGTAGGATAATGGTTCCTATCCAGCAGGCTAGAAAAGCTTTCACCTCACATTAAGCAATGAAAGGGTTTTTCTTTTGAATGGATTTTAAAATATATCCAGACTCCTTATAGAGCATTTTGTCTATTTGTCATCACCTTCACATTCTAAGCCGCTCAAAGGCTCTGCCATGTCGTTGCTCTCTGACAGAAGCGCTAAAAGGTCATCTGGTGGCGGTCTTTCACAGTGGTCTCCGCTTGGATTGCTATGATGAAGCTGTGACCACTCAGATGAGTCATCCTTGTTGATTTTTATCTCCAAAGAGACACCATTCAGAGGCAACCTGCTGACACCAGCCTCCTCTTCTTCCTCTTTGATGTGGGGGAGCTGTGGATACTCCTGCTCCAAACTGGTGCTCCCCAACTTGGCATCAGGAAGTTCTTCCTGGCGACCAATTAGTTGCTCAACATCTGCAGGGCATAAACACACTTTGGCTCATATGGGTCAAACATCATACTATGTATATGTATTTTGAAGTCAGAGTGGTACTAAATTTCAAAATTAACTCAGAGTTACAGCAAGTTGAGGCTACACAAAATTTCAAGCAAGCCGTGTCAAGTCAGTAATTGGGTTATTCACGTCAATATAAATTATATCATACATTCTATCAACATTTTGTCAACCAAACTTGCGCTTTCACAAAAATACATTTGCACATTAACCACGTTGCACTTTCAAACAACTCTCGTAATATGCGCATACATACTGCATTGTAGTGGGCAGTACTTTCATTTTACTTTCATCCAAGGAAGTGTTCAATTGGCTGAAAGGAAGACTCAACATGGATGGAATCTGTTGTGTTTCTGGTTCAAATTAATTTGTAGTAAGTGTAATTCACAACATTCACATACTGTGTCGGAGTTTAAATTATTTCGTTTTGTGGAATGAGAATGTTCTCAAATGAACCAAATATAACTCGTATTAGGCGCATAATCTTTGGAATAGCCTTTTCAATAAAATGCCCAATTTGTATAGTTCGAACGCTCCGTTTAGATAAAGGAAATTTTAAGTAGAAGTTTGGCAGACAGACCTTCTACACGTACAACAACTTGTGTCTTGCAAACAGCTTCCAGTTGGCGTCGGTGTCGTTCACTCTCCTCCCTCGCTCGACAAAGTTGCTCTTTGTACGACGCTATCGTTGTTTCGAAAAGCACGTAGATTTCATCGGCGGCCGCGATCAGTCGCTCCCTTACCAACTCTTTCAACATTCTGATGTTGGATTGTGGACAGTATAGCAAGACGAGTTGTTCAAGCGTTGGTTGCTATGCTATCTTAGGCCTTTTTGTTTTCCGATGGCGCTTGACATAGACGTCAAACAGACCCCGCCTTGAGCTGCTCAAATCCTGCTGGGATACGTATTGGCGCTTGCCATATTGAATGTGTCAGCTTTGACCCGTAAATTGAAGCAAGCCAGTGAACTCATCATGAAGCACCGTTCTACGAAGTGCACAAAGATAATAACTCATTCACATACATATCATTATAATGAAAGTGTTTACGTTCAATCTAAAGATCGAAAGAATATGAATGTTTACTCGTATTTGAATTTCGATGCTTATTGCGTTAGTGTTGGTGTCATATACTTTGGTAGTTGTATACGTTCCAGAAATCACTTAGACAAAATGTGTCAGAAAGGTTCTAGGACTGGTGTTGCAAAAGGACTTTTAAATCCAAATGGAAAATTACATGGTTCTGACATCATCAATGCAGCCATAAAATGAAACTTGAGCCAACCATGCCATCGAAGAACAAACAGCCAAAAATATTGACATTCTGACATTTACTCACTTTAGCCAGTGGATCACACATTATTAATGGCTGTCATTTAAAAAAAAAATACGACTAGTATCTCCGTTCTGAAAGTTGTGGACAGATTATTAAATATGAGACGAAAGTGTTGAAAGTGATGAAAATGTAAAACAAAATGCAGTATTTAGAAAATGTTAGGGGTGCATTCACTCTAAAGAGCTAAAAAGCTAAAAAAGCTAATGTGAAATGGATTCTATCTTTCAAATGAGAGCTGTAAAGACACAAGAATTCAGTTGTTTTTTTATTAAAGAATGACAGCAATACACAGAAAATGGCTTACAATCAGACACATAACATCTTTTACAATGCTTTAGTACCCACGAGATCTTGATGTTTTGAAATGATGTATAAGTCTTGAATAACGTAGATGCCACACCCACTTTTAAGATGAATAAAATTCAAAAGAAAAAAAAAACATTATTTCTCTGTGTTGTGTGAATGCATATGTGCAGTCAGACTGACCTTATGAGTAAAGCTTTCACCGCACACTAAGCAACTGAAAGGTTTTTCTCCTGTGTGTCTTCTCATGTGCGTTACCATAGTTCCCTTTTGAGAGAAGGTTCTGCCACAAATTGAACAACTAAATGGTTTTTCTCCCGTGTGCGTTCTCATGTGTGCTACCATAGTTCCTCTTTGAGAGAACGTTCGGCCACAAGCTGAGCAAGTAAAGCGTTTTTCTCCTGTATGTGTGCTCATGTGCATTGCCATAGCTGCCCTTTGAGAAAAAGTTCGGCCACAAGTTGAGCAAATAAAGGGTTTTTCTCCTGTGTGTGTTCTCAAATGTTCTACCATAATTGCCTTAAGAGCAAATCTTTTACCACATGTTAAGCAGCTAAACGGTTTTTCTCCTGAATGTGTTCTCTGGTGTTTTACCATATTTGCCTTTAGAGTGAATCTTTTACCACAGTTTGAGCAACTGAAGGGTTTTTCTCCTGAGTGCGTTCTCTGGTGTTCTACCATATTTCCCTTTACAGTGAATGTTTTACCACAAATGGAGCAGCTAAAGGGTTTTTCTCCTGTGTGTGTTCTCACGTGTCGTCGCAGATTTTCCTGAAGCGAGAACAATTTACCACATGTTGAGCAACTGAAAGGGATTTGCTTTGAGCCTGTTTTCTTTTGATGACGAGTTTTGATATTCCGAGTTGCCTCCTTTCGAGAGCATTTGGGCTGTTCTTCATGGCAGTCTGCTTCGCTTGTCAAAATTGCTTTCAAGTCGTCACATTCTGACAGCGGAGCTAATAAGTCGTCTGGTGATGGTCCTTCATAGTGGTCTTCACGTGGGTTGTGATAATGTCGCTGTGATGACACCGCTGGCTCCTTGTCATCATCTTCACTCTTCACAGAGACGTCACTAAGTACAAACTTACTGATGTCAGCCTCCTGTTCCTCTTTAACCTGGGTTGACTGTGGATTCTCCTTCTTAATATGGGGGGATTTGAGACACTCCCGCTTCAAATTGGAACTCCTCCACATTGGCTCATGCAAAAGGTCTTCTTCTTGAACAATCAGCTGCTGAGAGCCTGCAGGACAAAAACAAAAACTCACACACTTTAACCCACACGAGATATACATTTTGTATGGTATGATGTATGATATTAGGTCAGCTGTGTGTTATGTAAACCAATGCAATTGATTTTTATAGTCAGCTTCAACACAGATATGGCTTGTTTGGTGTCTGTACCTCCATTAACTACAAAGAAAGCGAAAGTGACCACAAGGAGGAAAGGAATATTCATCAAGGTTGAATTTTGAACTAGGACAACTGTACACATCATCATAATTTTCCCTTTACTGCAATATAGATAAAACATAATCCGACACTTATCAAACATTATAACAATGAATCAAGATGAAATAATCACTAACAAGGATAAAAGAAAGATGAGGTAAACAAAAACACAGGAGTGCATCAAATCATTAATGTTCTTTGGTGTGTCCTTTGTAATGTGTTTTTGTTTGCCATTACTTTTTGTTGTTTTTTGTTTGATTTGCACTTCAGGGACACCTACTGATACCAATGTCACGTGACACAATCAGTGTTGTGGTGTTGTGACAAGGGAAAATATGTCTTTTTGTTTACTTGATAGTTAAAATGCACTTACGGCTAAACAGTTCATATTCACATGTCCTGAGATTTGTCATTTTTTGACCTTCCTTGGAAAAAAGAGAATGCTGCATTTTCTTTTTGTACGACAGATCAAAGAGCACCACATCGTATTGAATGTATTCATATTGAATATTGATTGATTAATATAGTATAGCGTGTTGTGCGCAGACCTTCGACGCGTATCACAGGTTGAGTTTTGCAAACATCCTCCAGTTGTCGTCGGTGTCGCTCGCTCTCTTCTTTCGCTCGACAGAGTCGCTCCTCGTACGACGCAACCGTTCTTTCAAAGAGTCCGAAAATTTCTTCTGCGGCTGCAATTAGTCGCTCCCTCACCATTTTTTTCAGCATTTTGTTTCTGTTGTCGGCAGTTCAACGAGCAATCAAGAACCGTCGCGCTTGTTCTATCACGTCCGAGCGTAAAGCTACTACGCTAACTTCCGCTCTTTCTTCTTCGTTACTTTCCAACAACGCTGTGACGCCAACGAAGAAAAAGTCAATGTTAGCAATAGCATAGCAGCCAGCCACACGTCGTCAACGAAGGCCACAGTACCACGTCCAACAGCAAAATGCTGAAAGATTTGTTAAGAGAACGACTAATTGCTGCCGCCGACGAAATCTTCGAACTATTTGAACGAACGGTCGTGTCATACGAGGAGCAGCTTTGTCGAGCGAGGGAGGAGAGCGAGCGACACCGACGACAACTGGAAGCAGTTTCCAAGACCCACATTTTCCTACGCGGCGAAGGTATGGTCACGAAACTTCAAATTGGATGTGTGCATCACTGTATCCATCAAATAATTCCGTGGAAAATGTATCATCGAGTGTGCCTGTAAACCCCCTGAAAAAACTGCTAAAGACATGGATAAATGTTAAGTCTTCAGCTCCCTACTCAAGTAAAAGGCGAAAAGAGGAGCTAAGATGGCGTATGATCAATCTTGTTATGAGCAGCTCCATATATGAAATATGACTCGTAAAACCCACTGTAATTTACCTTATATAGCTTAGCTACTGTTATAAAAATTCATAACTTTTGGAAATATGAATATTCCTGCAGGCATTCAGCAGGGGATTGGTCTTCAGAAAGAACTTACCACTCAGTTGCAGTGGGAGAGCTCAAGTTTGGAGCAAGAGTATTTACAGCCTCCAAAGACTGATGAGACAAATGGAGATGCAAAGCCTTCCTATGTTAAAGTTGAAGAAAAAGATCCACCATTACCGCAGTATGAAGGAGTAAAAGGTGAGGCTGACTTCAAGTTCCCAGTGACTGTTTTAGTGAAGAGTGAAGATGACAAAGATGAAGCAACCAAATGCTCACAACTTCATCATTGGAGTCCAAGTGGTGACCACTTTGTAGAACAACCACCAGACAATTTCGTAGCTCCACTGTCAGATCAAGGCAACATGGATGGACTTGTGAAGAGCAAGGCAGACAGTGAACATGACAGCAAACAGTCCACGTGCTCTGAGGAGATAACACCAAACAAGAAAACTTCTAATAATAAAATGAAAACAGCTAAACAAGAAAAGATTTTCAATTGCATGTTATGTGGCAAAATATTCGGTCAAAAGGCAAACTTAGTATCACATATGAGAACACACACAGGAGAGAAACCCTATAGTTGTCCGTTTTGTGAGAAAACATTTGCCCTAAAGCAAAATCTGGAAATACACATGAGGATACACACAGGAGAAAAACCTTTTAGTTGCTCATTTTGTCAGAAAACATTCACTCTAAAAGGAACTCTAGTAAAACACATGAGAACCCACACTGGAGAAAAACCTTTTAGTTGCCCATCTTGCGAGAAAACATTTGCTCTAAAGCAAAATCTGAAATTGCACATGAGAACACACACAGGAGAAAAACCGTTTAGTTGCTCATTCTGTGAGAAAACATTCACCCTAAAGCAAAATCAGAAATTACACATGAGAATTCACACAGGTGAAAAACCTTTTAGTTGCTCAATGTGTGAGAAAGCATTCTCTCGGGGGCAACAGTTGGAATCACACATGAAAACACACATGAACCAAACTCTTTAGTTGCCCAGTTTGATGTAAAACATTTTTTCAGAAGCAACATGAATTTCAAATAAATGTAATTTTCCAGAGTCGCAGAAATGCCGTTTTGCTGTGTAGTACTACATCACAATTGTTATCATTGTCAAATTGCACAGCCGATTTACTATCTTCACACAATTTTTGAATTTTCAACTGGTAACAATTTCTCATGAGTTTTTGTTGCACTGATGGCTTCCGCAGGTGTCAAACCTGATCTACATCGTATATGAAACTTGACTCAAACTTGTTGACTTCTGTTTGAACCTACCTGCACTGTTGTAAAATTGACAATTCTTCTGGGAATGGAACATTGAAAATGAGTGTATGTTGTTCTTGGTTTCATGTGAAAGCCTATATTAGCATGTTAGCTAACTGAAAGGCCAAACTTGACTAAGCAGATGTAGCCTAGGCACGCATGCTAAATACATGTATCGTGGTTTATTTTCAATAAAGTGCTGATGTATTTAATTACAAACAGATTTACGTTTTGGATGTATCATTTCAGATGTCACTGGATACTAATACTTGCGGGGTAGGTTTACTGTTCAGCAGTTTTGTGTCAGCATTGAGGAAGGAGAATGTTCATGGAGACTTTTTTCCACTAACTAAAATTGTAATTGGCAGTCTGTATCTCCGTTAGCCAATTGTTAAGCTGTCACCCCCCCCCCCCCAAAAAAAAAAAGAAAAAGAAAAAGAAAAAAGCCATTCTACTGAAAATAGTTAAACCTCTGGATAAAAACACTATTAAACAGCATTATCTGCAGCTTGGCCGACATTAAGGCACAGTTGAACTTTCCAGTTTTCACTCCAATCACTTTAAAAAATTAAATAGATAAGCTTCAGACAAAATAAACTAATCACACATCAAAATACCTACTTTGTGTTCGCTCAGCACTAGACTGCAATAAGCAATTATCTCCACTAAGGACTATTCCAATGAAATAGCACGTACCGTATGTTCGATGTGTGATGCCCTGATAGCCTCGGACTTCTGCATCTTCCACTGGAAAGAAGACTAAGATCTGATCCCAAGGCCCTGCTGAAGTTGTGAATTGAAACAGGAATGGGCTAGCGCCTGAGGTCCTCTTCCAAAGACTTTCCACCAGTCCGATCAGAGAGGCCAAAACTGACAGCACACCTGACAATGGATGTCGTGTGATTTGTGAGGCGGGCTTGATGTTTAACTCGATCAACTCCAAAGATGTATTTTTACGTTTGTCAGGAGGCCACACGTTCAATCCCAGGTACGTACGTAGTCATAAAATAACCCTAACTTAAGCTAGCACTTTCAGTGTCATATGGTGTGCTGCTTAAAGGTACAAACATTGTAATCCCTGTATCTATGCAAGATCATATGTTGAACCTTGTGCGTACAGGACACTAAGGTATTGAAAAGTGTAAGAGACGTGCGCGAGCCAAGTATGCACAGTGACGCGGAGGCCATGGTGAAACGCCAGTACAAACAGCAGACAGAGACAAAGAAAAATAAGAAAAATATTTTAATAACTAAATGTAGAAATATATAAATGTGGAATTATGAAACAGCCATCAAAACAAATGCTGCAGCAAATGAATGTGACAATAAATCTTGTAATTCATAGAACATTTACTTAATTCCGGTTACATTGCATCATCTAACTGTGTTAACATTAACAATTAACGAGTTTGGAATCAACTTGAATGAATCATTGCACCTTATATAAAAGGATTGACGTAGTTACAAATTCCTTAGAAAAACATCTGACAGTAGTTGGTATTGGCTGCTAATGCAAGTACCAAGTCTTGAAAATAAGACAGTAGACTAATACACCAATACTAGTACACTCACTTACTTTAAATACTACTTAAAGTAGAAAAATAAAAGTAGATCCCTTCAATTACTAAAAGACCATAAACGGAACTAAAATATTTGTGACGGCCCTAAAACAGATAAAAATTAATTTGCAGCAAGGATGAATGATAAATTACGACTGCATGGAGACCTCTTTTCAAGATGAAGCCAGAACATGAACAAAGGAGTATGTACAGCGAAATTATTATTGCTTGCCTTCGCCGATGTGTGATCTTACATGTCTCTCCAAGTTTGACTTATGAGATACAGCTTTACAAGAAATTGAACAACTAAAGCGTTTCTCTCCCGCGTGCAATCTCATGTGAGCTACCATGTTACCTTTACGAGAGAATGCCTTGCCGCAAATTGAGCAACTAAAGGGTTTTTCTCCTGTGTGCAACCTTATGTGTGTCATCAAGCTTGGCTTTCCAGATAATTTTTTACCGCAAATTGAGCAACTAAATGGTTTTTCACCCGTGTGTGTTCTCATATGTCTCACCAAGTTTCGCTTTCGAGGGAATGTTTGACCGCATGTTGAACAGCAAAAGGGTTTTTCTCCAGTGTGTGATTTCATGTGTCTTTCCAAGTTTGACCTGCGGGAGAATGTTTGACCACAGGTTGAGCAACAAAAGGGTTTTTCTCCTGTATGCGTTGTCTGATGTGCTACCAGTTTACGATTCTGAGAGAACATTTTGCCACAAGTTGAGCAACTAAAGTGTTTTTCTACTAAGTTTTGTCCTCTGTGTGCTCTCATATGTTTCTCCAAATTTGATTTTCGAGAATATGTTTGACCACAAGTTGAACACCTGAAGGAATTTTCTCCAGTGTGTGATTTCATGTGTCTTTCCAAGTTTGACTTGCGGGAGAATGTTTGACCACAGGTTGAGCAACAAAAGGGTTTTTCTCCTGTATGCGTTGTCTGATGTGCTACCAGTTTACGCTTTTGAGAGAACATTTTGCCACAAGTTGAGCAACTAAAGGGTTTTTCTACTAAGTTTTCTCCGCTGTGTGATCTCATATGTCTCTCCAAATTTGATTTTCGAGAATATGTTTGACCACAAGTTGAACACCTGAAGGGTTTTTCTCCATTGTGTATTCTCATGTGTGTCACCATGTTTTCCTTTCGAGAGAATGTTTGACCACAAGTTGAGCATAAAAAGGGTTTTTCTCCTGTGTGTGTTCTCATGTGGTTTTCCAGACTTCCCTTTCGAGGACAGGTTGTGCCACAAACTGAACAACTAAAGGGGTTCTCTCCTGTGCGTGTTCTTGTGTCCCCAATGGTTTTAGTACAACCTGTGCTGGTTAAACATTTTGTAAACGTTTGTGAAGTTTGCTTATGGTCAAGAATTGTCTCCTCGTCAGAGCAGTTTGATTGTTTGTCATTGCCCTCGCAGTCTGTGTCACTCCTCAAAGGTTCTTTGGTGTTGTCGCTGTCTGGCAGTGGAGCTAAGCGGTCGTCTGGTGGTGGTCCTTCACAGTGGTTTCTACATGGGCTGTCGTGATTAAGTTGGGACCACCTCAGCGCTTCACTGTCATCATCTTCAGTTTTCACAGAGACGACAATCACCCGCAACTTGCTGATGTCAGCCTCCTCATCTTCATCCTTCACGGGGGGCGACAGTGGATCTTCCTCCTTCACACGAGATGCCAGTGGATTCGTTTCTTCCTCTTTAATGACGGTGGGCAGTGGATCCTTTTGCTTCAAACTGGACCTCTCCCACTGCAGCTGGGGGGTAAGCTCTTTCTGACAGCCAGTCTGCTGTTGGGCGTCTGCGGGACACAAGCAGTATTATAATTACTGCCATATAGTAAACCTGCAACCCAAGCATTGGCTAAAGTCGTAATATAACCCCGAGATTGCCTTGCAAATTAGTTCTAAATAGTTCCTACCAGACATGTTTTGGAATTGCGAGAAGAAACCGGAGTACCCGGAGAAAGCCCATGCAGGTAAGAGAGAACATGCAAACTCCACAAGCGAATCCGCGACCTCTGAACTGTCGGGCGGACAGGCTAACCACTCTTGCACCGTAAAATGGATGCCGGGAAAATAGGAACCCGTCGATAAACATGCATTGTTTTAAGTCCGAACGGCATTGGTGTTTTTCGACAATTAGTTGTAGTCATTTAGCCGAGTGCCCATTTACTTTATTCTTGATTTAAAAACAAAACAAAGACGTGTGGACATACCTTGGATGTGCAACATGATGTGATTCCTGTCAACAGCTTCCATTTGCTTCCCAGGTCGCTCTTGCGACGCCATTGATCAGTTGAACATTTACTTACACGTTGTGGATTCCAGTCACATCGTCTTGAAAACGTACCGCCATCATATTTTCTTCGACAGTGCTTTAGAGCAGGTAGACGTCCGCGGTAACGAAAGGCTGCCTTCTAGCGGTGCTTTAGCGCGTACTGCAAGAGGCGAACTGAGCGAGAAAGACAATCTCAAAATCCTCTACCAAGGGCGCCAGCATGAAAATAATAAATACATTAGTAATTCTATGACATTTTAAGAATTAGCAATCAAATTATTTCATGATGCTCTGGGGAGGAGCAACAAAGCTAAAATAAAGAGTGAACATCTTTTGACATGAAATATTAAAGTAATAAAAATGAAATACTGTACCACATTTAAATAACTAAACAAACACTGGTGTGAATAAATAATTTAATAAAGTAATAACCATAAAGCTGTGAAAACATTCATTTCAGTTCCATTAAAGGTGCCCGTGTCATGGAGAGTTCATCTTTTTGGAAACGATGACCATGTTACAATGTAGATTTCTAAAATGTTATTTCTCTTCATTGGTTAAATTTTAAGCATTCCTTGCTTATTCTGCATTCTCAACACCAGCCGAGAAGATAAAAATGACCCGTGAGAGGCCTGATGATGGTTGTAAGCCCTGTATTTTAGCATTTTTAAAGTCAAGAAAAAGCCTGTTTTGGCCCCTCCATTCACTCGGCTGTAGCAACTTGGCTCTAGCAACCCGCGTTAGAATAAGCAGTCAAGATGCTGGATGGAAAGATGTTTTGCGGTCGGCCAGCACTGATCAATGTCATGAAGCAGGAGTGGCAGCCACATGGTTAGAGGAGCAGCTTCAGTAAACAGGACGTTTCACATCCTGGTTAGAAATAGCGGTATATAAAACTCATATTCAGTAAGAAATTAATTGTGCCAAATGTAATTCATGAACACATATTTAAATGTGGAAAGTGGAAAAAAATACCATCTAGGTCATCTAGGTCCTTTAACAAAGCCAACACATGGGAGACAAAAAGTAGAAAGTAAAACTAAAGATAACAAATAACTTAAAGGGCCACCATAAATTTATTCAAATGAGTCAAAGGTATTGAAGTCGGTTGAAGGTTTTTCTTCAGTGCTTTCTCTGTTGTGTGATCTCCTATGTCTCTTCAAATTTGACTTTCGGGTGAATGTTTGACCACAAGTTGAGCAGCTAAAGGGTCTTTCTCCCTTGTGTATTCTCATGTGAGACACCATGTTATCCTTTCGAGAGAACTTTTGGCCACAAGTTGGGCATGAAAAGGGGCTTTCTCCTTTGAGCGCCGATTCCAGATCCGGCTTTTGAGTTAATCTTTTAACACATAAAGAGCAACTGAAAGGTTTTTCTCCCAAGTGAGAGCCCATGCAAGTCTCCAATTGTTGTCTTTGAGGGAATGTTTTACAACTTGAGCAACCTTGGGGTATTTCTCCAGTGTTTTCCCCTTTGTGTGATCTCATATGTCTTTCCAAGTTTGACTTGAGAGAGAATGTCAAACCACAAGATGAACAACTAAAGGGTTTTTCTCCCTTGTGTATTCTCATGTGCGTCATCATGTTTTCCTTTCGAGAGAACGCCTGACCACAAGTTCTGCATGAAAAGGGTTTTTCTCCTGTGTGTGATCTTATGTGCGATTTCAGATGCGGCTTTTGTACGAATCTTTTACCACACATTGAGCAACTAAAAGGTTTTTCTTCTGTGTTTTCCTCTTTGTGTGATCTCATGTGTCTCTCGACGTTTGCCTTTAGAGAAAATGTTTGACCGCAAGTTGAGCATCTAAAAGGTTTTTCTCCCTTGTGTATTCTCATGTGTGTCACCATGTTTTCTTTTCGAGAAAATGTTTGACCACAAGTTGAGCATAGAAAGGGTTTCTCTCCCGTGTGTGTTCTCATGTGAGAGTCCAGATGCGGCTTCTGAGTGAATCTTTTACCACACAATGAGCATCTGAAAGGTTTTTCTCCTGTGTGTGTTCTCATATGTCTTTCCAAATTTGACTTTAGAGAGAATGTTTGGCCACAAGTTGAGCAAAAAAAGTGTTTTTCTAGATGTAGTTTTTGAGAACATGTAACACTGAAGGGTCTCTCTCCTGTTTGTCCACCTGTAAGTCCATTCAAATATTCACTTTCAGCAAA
Organism: Hippichthys cyanospilos; assembly: GCF_059441005.1. Classification (NCBI taxonomy): domain Eukaryota; kingdom Metazoa; phylum Chordata; class Actinopteri; order Syngnathiformes; family Syngnathidae; genus Hippichthys; species Hippichthys cyanospilos. Next base: position 12,335,397 of record NC_142369.1, on the reverse strand, counting down.
GGTTTTGTCACAAACTGAGTCAGTTGAGTATATTTTAAACGTTTGTGATATTTCGTTATTGCCAAGAGTTTGTTCCTTTTCAGAGCATTTCTCATCACCTTCACAGTCTGTGCCACTCCTCGAGGTTTCTTCCATGTCGCTCTCTGAGAGTGGAGCTAAAAAGTCACCTGATGGCGCTTCTCCACGTAGACTCTCATGACGAAATTTTGACCCGTCGGGTGTTTCTGTGCCATCATCTTCGCTTTTTACAAAGGCACCAGCTAGTGGCAACATGCTGATTCCAGTCTCCTCCCTTTCCTCCTTCACCTGGTGGGATTGTGGATCTTCTTTCTCTTTAACATTGAGGAGCTGTGGATCCCCCTTTTCTTTCTTCACATGAGAGGACTGTGGATCTTTCTCTTCTTCTTTAACATGGAGTGAATGAGGACCCTCTTCTTCCTCTTTGACATGTGGTGGCTGTGGATCATCTCGATATGAATTGGAACTCATCCACACTGCCTGATGGGGAAGTTCTTCCTGATGAAAAACCAGCTGCTGGATACCTGCACTACACAAACAGTCGTTTATGCTTAAAAAGCTACTGCCATACATTCAACCTTTTTTTTTCTCAATCGAACATTGTCATTGTGTGATGAGGTAAGAAATATTCAGACATAATGGTGTACACTGAGAATCACATCACGTTTAATCAGGGAACTCAGAGAGGACAGACACGGCTGGTTGTTATTGCAGCTTTGAGGAACTGTGATGTAATTCTCAGGTGATGTCGAGAGTCAAAATGGCCACCCCCCTGATAGATGAAACAAAGTTATCTGGAGGCAAATAACTTCAAAGAGGTGGCTCATTTACAGTATGCAACTTGGCAAACAGCGAGCGTGCCCTGTTTCTGAATCCCTGCAAAAACATGACAGCCAGTACTATCAGTCATGAAAACCTTGACTTTTAAAACCTGGTGAACTCAAACTTGACGATCAGCCCATGCCTAGTTACAACAATCGCTTAACACAGTGACTCAATGATTCTTTTCACTTGACCATGACAAACACTGTAGAAATTAATTCCCATATATAATTTTGAGTAGATAAGTCTAAACAATATTTCCCATAGCCTAGGATAAATATGTTGCTACTATCATTCAGAAGGCTCTTTCTTTCTATTTCCAAAATGTTGTTATCCTCCAATCCAGTTATGGAGTTCCTTAAAAACAAATCTTTTTCGCAGGAAACAAACTAATCTCATTTAGATTTACAAAACTATCTATTGGAAATATTAATCACGTTGAGTGTAAGAAAACAAACGTTTCCATTGTATGAATATTTAAAATACTAAGGCCGAGGCTTCATTTGCACACATGCCAAATTTTCTAAAGTAATACCGTCTTTGGTACACACAGCAGTAGTTTACTCATAATCATAATTTCGTATGTAGGGTGTTTTATTGTTTTACTCTCAAATTCATCATTGCCAGAAGACAATAAAATATAAAAAAAACATAGGACATGTGGACAGACCTTGGATGTGCAACACAGGATTTTTGCCAACAGCTTCCAGTCGTTTTCCTTTTGGCTTGTACAACGCCATTGCTCAGTTGAATATTTAAGATATGATATTCGCCGCTTGAGTACAAACGCTTTTCATTTTTCTGGATGTTTTTCGATTCAAGTTAATCTGGTCAACAAACCTTGTTTCCTTGTCGCCTTGAATCAACGCTGCCATTTCTTTTTCTTTTGTGGTGACTGACTTTACAGCAGGTGAACTTCCGCAGTAACTCAACGTTGCTCTCTAGCGGCGAATTTGAAAACCCAATACAAATTTCAAGAAAGAGTAAAAAAATGGATATGTTCATCCGTATGTCTAATAATCATTATTTATATTACATGGGGAGTGCATGTTGGGTGATAATATGGCCAGGCTAGTGAAAAATCCCCGGACACCCAGGGGTTACGTCCAATCAAATCTCGGATGTGTGCGTACGACAGGAAAACGACTGAAAGCTTTTGGCGACAGACTGTTTCTGTACAGCCAAGTTACATCCAGACTTTCTACCAATGTTCTGCAATTCAGATTTTCATTCAAATTTTCTCAGCTCTTAGGTAAGAAGTTTCTGAATCATTTCACACCTTTTCCCCTTCCACCCAAAAACTCAAAATACGGTCATTTTACCATGGTTAATTTCCCTCGTCGGCATTGTTGGTAGAGCTATCTGGAGAAAAGTCACACTTGAGTAGATTAGGTCTGTGATTAAAAGTAAAAATGTATATAATGTGGCGAGGCGAAGAAACCACACGTTGCTGTGCTAGTGTAGATCTTTACTCTTCGCATGCCATCACAAAAATGATACAACAAAGTCCAAAGCGGCAAAGACAAAGCCAACAGGTTCAAAGCATCAAAGATTCATGGCAACATGCCTATTGGGTGAGAAACATGGTCCACTCGAGTGCTTAAAAGCCATAATAGGGTTTAGGCAATATTAAATGTAAAGACTGGTACAAATACAAAATGCAAATAAGGCAAGACCCATATTGAGTGCAAATATTTTTCCATTTTATTCACCAGCTGTCATCATCAAAATTCCAACAAATGTAATGCAGGAATGTTCCCCCACAAACATTGCAACAAAAAGATCCCTTTGCCTTATCACGGTCAGATAATGGAGCCAAGGCGTCATCTGATGGCGGTTCTCCAATCTGGTCTCCATTTGGACTGTCATGATGAAGCTGTGACAACTCTGGTGGTTGCTTTTCAACATGTTCGCTTTTCACTGAAACAATCAGTGGCAATGTGTTGATGAATTCTTCCTCCTCCTCTTCATCCTTCATGTGGGAAAAGTGTGGCTTCTCCTCTTCCTTCTTCACGTGGGGGGTTTGTGGATTCTCCTCTTCCTCCGCCACGTGGGGAGAGTGTGGATTCTCCGCTTCCTCATTCACATGACAGGACTGTAGCTCATCTTCCTCTTTAACATGGTTGGGCTGTGGATCGTCGTGCTCCAACTTGGAGCTCACATTCTGCTGTGGAGGGTGAAGGACATCTGAAGAAAAGAAAAAAAAAAAAACATTCATTATGGAGCTGGAATGAGCCAAAGTCTCTTGGATGTATGAGCTGAGCCATCTGGGGGCAATCTATGGTGACAATGAATGTGAGATTTTGTCCTTCCATTTTAGAGAGCTTTTTAGTGAGCAGACATTACAAGACGGAGAGGTGATGTGAGTGGAGTCACTATTGCTCAGTGTCACTGTGCCATGGGCCTGCCACAGGCAAGCTCACTTCCAATAACTTTACAATTTAAAGTAGTCCGCAATTGAAAAAAAGTTCATCTGATTTTCTTAATTAGAGAGAGAGAGAGAGAGAAAGGCTCTTATTTGGAATCAGGCCGTAAATTAGACGGTCATCCTTTTGAACAATGGGGTTGGATCCACCAGCCAAAGTTGTAGACATTAAAGCCAACAAACAACAGGCGTTGCAGAAGGCTAAATCAGAAAGTTCCACTTTGGATGAACAAATGCGACTGTTTTCGTAACAAAGCCAGGGTGCAACTAACTGGATACCTGAATACACCGTTTTTGTAAGGTAAAATGTGACGCTCCCTTGATGCACCAGCTTGAAGAAGTCATATTTTAAATCATTTACCTGGAAGGGTAGAAAGGTGCAAAAAAAGGGGGGGATAAAACTTCTTGAGAACGTTATGCGACTCTATCCACCTAGTCTTCTATTCCTCATTGCGTCGCATTCAGTCTCTTGTTTCATAAAACAAAATGTGAAACGCAGACCAGTGAAGACGTGGGCATACCTAGACGACGCAACAGGATAACAGCTTTTCGAAATTTTTCCTTTCGCTTGCTTGAAGCCATTGTTTTGTTTAGCGGTGAAAAATGTTGAGTCGCTACCGCAACAACTTTGAACTTTTTGAAGATGTTCTCCACTGGCATCCAGCTGGCCGTTGTCGTCTTTTCCTTTGTTTTTGCCACGTAAAACTCAGACTGCTAACAAGCAGTCCCACTCTCGCGATAAGGAAGTTAAATGAGCCGCAGCTCACATTTTATTTCCTAGGCATTACGGTAAAGGGCAGTCAACGAGAGGGACTCATCACTTTCAAAGTAAAAGATATCCGCTTTGCCAACATGGACGTGAAAACGTCGGGTTAAAATGACTTTAATGAACGTGTCTGTTGTAACGCAACATATCGATTTATGAAAAAAACGTCAACAATAATTTCAATCTAGGGACGAAATAAATTAAAGAGTTTCAAATAATCATTTTTGTTTGTTTCTACCATTAAAAACGATCCCAAAGGAATCACAACATTAGACGAATCCTACATGTCTCTCGGTAATGCTGTCTCCTCACAATCTGTTCTCAAAAGTAAAAAAGAAAAAGAAAAACAAAAGATGAAGTTCCCTAAAACATCAAAACGTCACTGTCATGCGACCTGATTTTATTTATTTAATTCATTATTTATTTTCTTTAGCTATCGTTACTAGTCCTGGAAGACACTGCACAACCCCTGGGGTCCCCCAAACTGGATCCCATCAAATGTGGCATTTCAAAATTAGTGACTCCTGAAAATGCCTCATTCAACTGTCAATTTATTAAAAATTAAAAAAATAATTACCAAAAAAAAAAAACACCTGTTCTGGGAAATACTAGAGCACCCCAGGGGTCCCATGATCGTGTCATCAAAATCTGGGCAAGCGGATATCTTTTACTTTGAAAAGAGATGAACGCCTCACGTTGAGCGCCTTTTACCGTAATGCAGAGTAAAAAAAAATGCGAGGAGCGGCTCATTTGACTTTCTTTTTGCGAGAGTGGGACGACTTGACCGCAGTATACAATTCACTTGTACTTTTATAGTGGCTTTGCGGTTTTACGGTAGCACATGTCTGCCCTTTCGCGGTGGCGTTGAGGACACTCGAAAAGAGCTGAGCTCGGGCTCGTACTTTAAGGATGTCTAAAAATGGAGAAAGAAAAAATAAACGGATCGAAATTATACCTACAAAATTTGGCCCACACATAAGAGTTTATGCATTGTCCTATTTTGGGGGTCACTTGCTAGACTATTTCAATAGCAGAACGTATATCGTATGACGTCCAAAGTCAAAATATTCGTTTTACTGTAAATCCAATCACTTGATATTTGAAAAAAAAAAGCAGTACTGCCCATTTTAGGATGAGACTATAAATCATTGGTGTCAAACTCCAGTATTGGAGGGCCAGTATCCTGCATGTTTTTGATTCTTTTTTTTTTCTTCCTCAAACACACCTGACTTAAATGAATAGGATCATTATTAAGCTCCTGCAAGGCGTGCTAATGAACAAATCATTTGAATCAGATGTTTGGGGGAGAGAAACCAGGAAAACTTGCGGGACACTGGCCAGGCTGAGGGGGGTTCAAATCATTTTATAAAGACGTGTGACCTCCACCAAGATGAACAAAATGTAATGCAAATAAGTCTAGGCCCATATTGAGTTTGAATATTTTTCCATTTAATTCACCTGCTTGGAAGCATATTTGTAAAAGTTACTTTTCTGGTTCATGACATGCTACGTGATCACTACAATGTACAGAAGTAACTGTGTTATTTAAATACAAAAGGTTTTCAATGAAAACATAAAGAAAGTCACAGATGACATGATTCTTCACTTGAAATGTGATGGACGACAGACAGACAGATAAACTGCTCAGTAAGGGAAACAAGCAGTACAACAAATAAATCAAACTTCAATCAACTTCAACTCTAGATTTAGCTTTGTATACAGCTGTAAAGTGCCATACATTTAAGACCATAAGGAACTAGTAAATAAGAAGGACTTTAAATGTAGCTGATTAACTGAAAATCGACATCCATACATAAAGCACAGCCACTATTAGGCACAATTGAATTTTGAGAAAATTAAATGATTTTTCAGCGTACCTTGCAGTTCAAAAGTTTTTTTTTAACTTTAAGGACCCACGTCTTGGGTAATGTATGTGATAACGTATGAATTTTATCTCCAGTTTTGGGACTGTCCTGTGCGTGGCTATGTATTCAAGTTGCTCTCCAGCCATTTCATCATTTTTTGTTCATAATATTTTCCGTGAAGTATGCAGAGCATTTTCAGTAATAGGGTTTGACTCGACGTGTTGTCGAAGTAAGAGGTTTTCCTCTGTGTGTTTTTTCATGTGTGATACCATGTTTGTCTTTCGAGAGAATGCTTTATTGCAAAATGAGCAACAAAATGGTTTTTCTCCAGTGTGTGTTCTGATGTGTCTTGCCAAAGTTGGCTTTTGAGAGAATGTTTTACTACAAATTGGGCAGCAAAAAGCTTTTTCTCCTGCGTGTATTTTCACGTGTAATGCTAAGCTTGAGCTGTGAGAGAAGGTTTTGCTGCAAGTTAAACAAGTGAAGGGTTTTTCGCCTGTGTGTATTCTCACGTGAGCTTCCAGATGTGCCTTCCGAGAGAATGTTTTACAACAGGTTAAGCAATTAAAGGGTTTCTCTCCACTATGTGTTCTCATGTGTATTGTTAGGTATATTTCAAGAGAAAAAGCTTTTCCACAAGTTAAGCAAGAGAAGGGTTTTTCTCCAGTGTGTGTTTTCATGTGTTTTACCATGTGTGAATTTTGCGGAAATGTTTTCCCACAAACAGAGCAACAAAAAGGTTTTATACCTGTGTGTATGGACATGTGGCTTAACATATGCTCCTTTCGGGAGAATTTTTTACCACAAACTGAGCAACCAAAAGGTTTTTCTCCAGTGTGTGTTCTCATGTGTTTTACTATGTCTGCCTTTTGAGCGAATGTTTTACCACAAGTTGAACAACTGACAGGTTTTTCTCCAGTGTGTGTTCTCATATGCACTTGAAGAGATATTTTGCGGGAAAATTTTTTCCCACAAGTCGTGCAACTAAAGTTTTTTTGATTAGTGTGTGTTATCATATGTTTTCCCAAGTCTGACTTTTGAGAGAAAGTTTTCCCACAAACTGAGCAACAAAATGGTTTTTCACCTGTATGGATTGTCATATGGGATGACATATGTCCCTTTTGAGAGAATTTTTTCCCACAAACTACGCAACCAAAAGGTTTTTCCCCTGTATGTGTTCTCATATGCATTGACACACTCTCCTTTCGCGAGAATGTTTTCCCACAAACTGAACAGCAAAAGGGTTTTTCCCCAGTATGTGTTCGCATATGTTTAACCATGCTGGTCTGCTGCGAGAATGTTTTACCACAAGTTGAACAACTAACAGGTTTTTCTCCAGTGTGTGTTGTCATGTGTTTTACCATGAGTGGCTTTCGAGAGAATGTTTTACCACAAACTGTGCAACAAAAGGCTCTTTCGACAGCATGTGTTCTTTTGTGGCCCACTGTGAGTTCATTTCTGAAAATGCTTTTGACACAAACTGCACTGGTTAACATTTGTGAAGTTTCCTTATTGCTAAGAGTTGTCTCTTTCTGAGAACATTTTGACTGCTTGTCATCTCCTTCACAGTCTGTGTTTTCCTTCAAAGATTCCTCTGCGTCATCGCGGTCAGATGATAGAGCTAAGAGATCATCAAGTGGTAGTCCTCCACTGTGGTCTCCACTTGGACTGTCACGACGCATCTGTGACCACTCTGGTGGTTTGTCTTCATCGTCTTCGTTTTTAACACAAACAACAATCACTGGCAATGTGCTGATGACATCCATCTCGTCCTCTTCCTCTTTTACGTAGGGAGTGTGTGGATTCTCCTCTTCCTTTTCATGAAAGAAATGTAGATCATCTTCTTCTTTAACATGGTTAGGCTGCGAATCCTCTTGCTCCAACCTGAAGCTCACTTTCTGCGGCTGAGGGCAAAGTCCTAACTGTTGACCAATCACATGGTGAACATCTGAAAAAAAAAAATATCCATTATGGAGTTGGAATGGGTCGTTGTCTCTTGACTGAATGAGATGAGTCATCTGGACAGAGACTTTCTCAGTGAGCAGACGCTACAACAAGGAGAGGTGAGGTGAATGAAGCCACGATTATTCAGTGTCACCGAGCTGCTGTTAGTTTGGGCCTTGGCCTGTCACAGGCCAGCTTGCTTGAAAATAACTTTACAATTGAATGTAGTCAAAAAATAAATTAATAAAAATGCCAAAAAAACGAAAAGCGTCTTAAAATGCACTGTACGGCCATTAAGTAATTAATTTGTAAATTCACAAACAGGAAGTTGAGCTAACACTTCCAATTATGCACATGTACTTTTGCCATCAGCTTCAGGTAAGTTCATTTCATCATCTAAGGTATACTGTCGGAAAATTTGTGCAAATAACAAAACGACTCATATTTGAAATCAGTCTCCACATTAAGTGGTCAGCGTTTTGAGTGTTGCAGCCGGATCCATCTGTCAATGTTGTAGACAATAAAGTCAATAAACAAAAAAACGTTGCAGAAGGCTGAATCAAAACGTTCGAATTTGAATAAACAAATATAACTGTATCAATTACAAAGCCAGGGTGCAACTAACTGTATGCGTGAATACACCTTTGTAAGGTAAAATGTGACGCTCCCTTGATGCATGACATTGAAGAAGTCCATATTTAAAAACATTTAGCTGAAAGGGTATTAAGGTGCAAAATGGGTCTAAAACGTCTTGAAAACGTTTAACCACTCCATCCACCTCGTCTTTTATTATTTATTGCATCGCATTCATTTTACCCCATATATCGGTCCCTTTACTTGATTCATAAAACAAAATGTGTAACGCAGACCAGTGAACATGTGAGCATACCTTGGCTATATAACACGATGTGAGTCTCGCCAACAGTTTCCCGTTGTTTTTCATGTCGCGCGCTTGACGTCATTGCTCTGTTAGCGACGTTGAGTCGATACCGCGACAACTATTTTAACTTCTTGAAGGCGTTTTCCATCAGCGGCATCCACCTGGTCATTGCCGTTTTGTTTTTGTTTTGTTTTTTTTTGTTTGTTTGCCACGGAAACTTCCGCCTTTCTACTTCTATGGTACTTTGCTGTACGTATTACGACAACACGCGGGGGCCCTCTTGTGGCAGGATTGAAGCCTTTTCAAAGGAGCCGAGAAAGGTACTCGGTACTTTCGCCCGTCGTTTACCCACGTGCGCGAGGCGTTGTGTCGCGGAGTCAAGATAATCACTGTTGAGGTTCACTTTCGTCACGCAACGGCGTCGCGCAAGAGGGGGGGCTTTGCTGAAGCAACAATCCAGCCAGGGCAGCCAGCCATTTTGCAAAATAGCTATGAAGGACGACGTCGTTGCTACCATTGCGCTTTACTTGCTGTGGAAGAAACGTAGGAATTCCACACGCCGTCGTCGTGTGTGGATTCATAATAGCATCCGGATGCGCGAACAACTAGGAGAATACCATCGCGTAGTACTTCAATTGCGTCGGGATGACTGCCTTTTCCAGCCCTACATGAGGTTGACCGTTGCCCAGTTCGACGACCTGTTGGCTCGCATTAGTTCAAGAATCACCCGCTTGGACATCAATTTCAGGCGTCCCATTTGCGCTGCGGAACGCCTGTCCATTTGTCTCCGGTGAGTGGCAATTTTGTTTTTGTGGAGTCGGACCAATCCTGTTTACGACAGCGCTAGCTAATGTATCAAAACTATGTTGAAACGCATATACCTCATGATGCTAAGTTGGACAAACAAAGTCAATGAAATGGGCTAAATAGATTGCTTAACAATGATGTCACGGGATAAAATGTTAACGATGTAAGTGGTACATTTACTGTTTTATGTATTGCAGATACATTGGTGATAAGATTAATGAAAAGTCAATGAAACGTGATAGTTATTATTTCCAACGATTCACTGCATCAACTTCAATGTCCGGTACATTTATTGTTTCATGTATTGCAGATACCTTGCCACAGGTGACTCCTACAGGACCATCGCCAACAGTTTCCATGTTGGGGCTTCGACTGTGTCCACGATTGTCCCTGATGTGGCAACGGCAATTTGGGATTGCCTTGTTAATGAATTCATGGCAGTTCCCACTACAGAGGATTGGAGGTCCATTGTAGGGGGATTTGAGGAGCAATGGAATTTTCCTCTTTGCTGTGGAGCACTGGATGGGAAGCGTGTTGTCCTCAAAGCCCCTGCCAACTCAGGCCACAAAGGAACCTACTCATTGGTTCTTTTGGCTGTCGTAGATGCTGACAAATGCTTCCGGGTGATAAATGTCGGGGGTCATGGAAGAACCAGCGATGGCGGGATTCTGGCCAACTCAGCTTTTGGTCAGGCACTGCGCGCTGGGACTCTGCAGCTGCCTGAGGACCGGCTGTTACCAGGAGCCGACCACCTTGGAGTCCAGCCACATGTGTTTGTTGCCGATAAAGACTTTCCACTCCAGCGACATTTAATGAGGCCATTCCCCGGACGCATCCTCCCGGCAGCGCGGCGAGTGTTCAATTCCCGTCTCTCCCGAGCTCGTCTGGTGGCAGAGAATGCCTTTGGCGTCCTCTCCTCACAGTGGAGGATGTACAGGCGTGCCATGGAGGTGCGTGTAGAAGTTGCAGAGAAGTGTGTAAAGGCCACGTGTCTTCTCTACAACTTTTTGCGTAAAACTGCCCAAGCGTCTGCAGGAAACATCCAGGCTGAGGAGGAAGAATCACTGCCATGCCTTGGAAGAATAGCTTCTAACAACCCATCAAAAGAAGCCATGAGGGTCAGGGAGGCCTTCACCTCTTTCTTCTCGGCGGAGGGAATGGTCCCATGGCAAGATTCTGTGTAATGCACACCCAAAACGGCTCTTTTAAGAGCCACCCACATATATTAAGGAGCAAGATTCCTGCAATACTATTTCATCTGCACCAGATTTATCGCTGTATATAAAACTATGCATACAATTAAATGATGTATAAGAAATATATAAAAATACCCAATTTCCCTGAGGGAACCCTCCCAAGGGATTAATAAAGTATAATTGGATAGAATAAAACAAAAATATTGTGTGCATGTTTGTTAGTGCACAATACCATATTGTTTGAATTGATATCTTCCTCATGATAGAATTGTTATATGGATCTGAATACTATTATATTGCATTGTGAGGTACAATGCATTTAGCAAATAAACAAAGCTGTTTGTACACTGAATAAATGCTGAAATGAATGACTCCCCTGAATTTAGGAAATGACTAGAATATCAATCGAGGCATAAGGTAAGGCGCACGCACACAATATTACCTCTATTGTTTTTATGTAAAGGACAAGAGAAGAAAACCAGTAAGAAAACAAAGTGCTTTTATCTTTCTAATCGCAAAAATATACATATCGACATTGAAGCCTGATTCCTGCCCTGAAAAGATTGTTCCCCAGATAATTTATTGTGGATTTTTTTCTAAATTTAAAGTCGAATGTTGTGCATCGTATACTAATTGGTGGATTTGCAATTTTAATGATTCTTTCTGGCCTTGTGTCAATCTTTTCAAGGCAGGAACCAGGCTTCTCATGAAGAGCTCGTCTTCGTCATTGGATGGCGGTGGAGATGGACCTGGGGGAGAACTAACTCTTCGTGTCAAATTTTGCTTCAAATATTGAAGCATTGTGTCATTAATTTCTTTTTCCGTTCTTCCAGTGCATCGTTTTCTTTTCTTTCCTGAAATACAAACAAAATATTTTTTTTTCAATGGGGTTTGTCAAATTCGTATCAAGTTATTTTAAAAAATATAAAGCATAAAATGTGCCGTAATCACAATGGCAAGAATAAAAACTGTGTACAGTGTACCCCAATACTATATGCAGTAGCTTTACTTAGTGAATGTGTACATCTGTTGCTTAAAATGCATCAAACACATTAGGATACTTGGAGGAAAAGAGTGGAAAATATGTCTGTGCACGTCCGCATGTTGTGGAAGATAACTACTCTACATACCTTCTGGTAGATCATACGGAGTACAGGCGGGAGGCGAGGCACAAGTTCCCTCCAGTTCTTCTTCTGTAATAATAATTTGAAATAGGAATAAACGCAGTGAGGGTGTGTAAATCGCGGTTTTGCAGGCACAGTGACGTACCTTCCCCCCCACTTGATGCTGGCGATGGTGCAGCGGTATTGGAATCACTTGTTTCAATAGCTGCAGCTGTACCGCTGTACTCTGCGGTTCTGTCCTCGTCACCTTGCTCCATGTTGCTCCTCGTCTCCCTCGTGGACACGTAGGGCTCGAGAAAAGACATCATCGCAGTGTGCTTCCATTTTTTCGTTTGAGTCGCTGCAGCTCCGCTTTTTTTATTTTCCATTTCTTTTCTTTTCTCACGTAAATACGTGTCCCGTAGTGACTTCCACTTCCTTCGACATTGGTCTTCTGAGGAGAAAAACAATTTTAACATCGCAGTGAAGTTGCCGGCGCTCTACTGAACTGGTGCTGCATTTGAGCACCAGCTACGATACCTGCTGAAATTGTGCTAATGATAATGCTTTACAGACCAGGTGTGCCCATTTCCTCGCTAAGCACGCGCCAAGTCCACTCCCGCTTGTTTCTGTCGCGGTAACCATGACAAAGTGTATTGTACAGCTCTGGGTGTTCAGAGATGGCAACTATTAGCTTCTCCTCCATTTTGCTTCGGCCTGCACAACGCTATGCGTGACGTAGCACGGCCCCGAAGCTGATTGGCTGTCGCGACGAGACTCGCGTCAAAAGTTAAAAACATTTTTTAACTTCGCCCGACAGGCGTAAATACGCTTTGCTCCTGGCGCGTCCATCGAGTCGCCAAATAATAGCAAGTCAATCATAATGTATTTGTGTATTATCTGCATTGTCTAATTGAACAATGTCTTGAATAATAAAGTGACAGAATTAATATTTCTTTTGAGTCTTTATGTTTTTATTATTATTATTATTATTATTATTGTTCCCCCTTTTGGAGTTGTTTGTTGGGTTGAAACAGTGTGTTCCCACCTTACCTGTATTGTATGTTCTTATATGTGTACGTGTATATTTTGTTGAAAGATAAAGCATTTTATAAAAAGCAGCTTTTGACAGGATTTTTGTTCCCCAGTGTGTTCTTGGGTGTTCAGTTAAACTTCAAGAAACATTGACCAAAGACTGAGCAAAAAAAATGTTTTTCTCATCTGTGTATACTTATGTGCTTGTTTAGGATTGACTTACGATTGAACCTCTTATAACAAATCAGGCGTGCAAAAGGTTTTTCACCGGTGTGTATTAATGTAAGGTATTTCAACGTTGACTTTTGAGAGAAACGTTTACGACAAACTGAGCAGGAGAAGGGTTTTTCACCACGGTGTGTTCTTGTGTGTGTTGTCAAATTTGACTTTCGGAAGAAGCTTTTACCACAAACTAAGCAGGCAAAAGACTTTTCTCCGGAGTGCATTCTTGTTAAACTTATCATGTGAGAAAAGTGTTTACCACAAACGAAGCAAGCAAAAGGTTTCTCTCCACGGTGGATTCTTGTGTGGCTTGCTAAACTTGACTTATTAGGGAAACTTTTGCCACAAACTAAGCAGGCAAAAGGTCTTTCTCCAGTGTGTGCTTTGTGTGTACTGTTAAACTTATCTTCTGAGAGAAGCTTTTACAACAAACTGAGCAGATGAAAGGTTTTTCTCCAGTGTGTTCTTATGTGCTTTTTTAAAGACCACTTTGAACTAAATGTTTTCACACACCGTGAACATTAACAACAATTGTTGCGTGAATGACCTGCCCTATTACATTTAGTTTGTTTGCCATCATAATTAGTGTCAGGTGAGTATGACGACGTGTTTTTACCATGTGCTTTTGTTGGTCCCCAGTGGGCTGCATCAACTTCTGTTGTCATGTCTTGATTAGTGCTGCTGCTTGGTAGTTCCGCCGCTCTGTCTTCCTCGCTCTTACGGTTGTCTCCATTTTCACTCTTTAAAAGGACAAAGGTCAATGTCTCTGTGATATCCTCCTCCTTTTTAATGCAGAGGGGCTTTTCCTCCTCTTTGACGTGAGGGTGCCAGCCATCGTCTTTTTTAATGTGAGTGGAGTCTGGCTCCTGTTGCTCGGGATGAAGATATTCTGCAGGAGATGAAGACAAACACAAATTCGGTTTGGCCAAGTCAACTATCTGTCACTTTGATAGTGCATCCGAACTGTCTTGGAGACTCAGTCATGCATTTAGATGGACAACCTGCAACGCAAACTGTGCAAGCCTGTATCGGCTTTTGAGGCTCTGTACTCGGGCTCAACTGATAAGGATTTTTCTTATGCGCTGATGCCAATTCCATTTTTTCATAGTCTAAAGTAAAACATTCAAACTCAAATTCATATAGTATACTTAAAAAAAGCATGAATCATTCCTGCTCATATTGTATTGAATCTACATTGGGATCAGACAGTAATCTAGGCTGCAATGTCTGTATTGTAACAAAGTCAAAATTGTTGAACATCCCTATTTGAAAAGTTTGATGCAAGAGGAAGAAGAGAGAGGTGTAGTACAGTGAGACCATTTACTAGCGCATCAAAGGGTGGCAGCACCATAGAGAAGGACGCTTGCGAAGGATGCGTCCTCCAAACGCAACCGGACAAGACCCCCAAGCTTTGTTATTGCCAAGAGTTTTCTCCTCCTTAGAGGATTTTGATTATTTTTCATCACCTTCACAGCCTGCGTTTCTCCTCAAAGATTGCGCCACAGCATCGCTGTCTAAGGGTAGTGACAAGAGTTCATCTGGGGATGCTCCTCCACTTGGACTGTCATGATGAAGCTTTGAATCCTCGAGTTTTACTTTGTCATCATTTTCAGTTTTGATATGGACGCCAGTCAGTGGCGACATGCTGACAGCAAGCTCCTCCTCTTCCCCCTTCACGTTGTGGGACTCTTGCTCCAAGCTGGAGCTTCCCTGCTGCCAACGATGGGAAAGCTCTGGCTGATGACCAACCAGCTGCTGGATGTCTGCAGAACGCAAATAAATCAGTTACAGTAGATGAAATACATATTTAACATATCACCGTTTACGATATGTACGTCAAAAACCATCAAGTTGGGCTTGGAAAATGTACTGCTGTTATTGTGTATGAATTATATGGGTCTGTTTTTACTGCCACAAACACAAATTAACCACAGTTGAGACTTTTGGAATTGGATAATCAAAAGTTGTTTGTTTGTGTGCGAAATGTTGATGAAAGCTGACTGTTGGAGTAAAAAGCTCATTCCCATCATCACGTGCCCACAAAACAATCAACTACTTTATAACATAATCACCTTTTTTAGTACAGAAGTATCGAAAGCGTTCAGCTACTTTTGCATTTAAACAAATAACTACTTACGTACTTACTTGAAATAACTTAGCAATCGCAGTAATTTATCGCAGTAATTTATTACTCGAGTATTTCATGACTACAAATAGTTCCTTAATTCATTAGATTTATTCATTTTTAGACCCTCTAAACACTTGAATTTTTTTAAGTGGTATAGATAAGCACCTGCGAGAGAATGTCTGAACTCTTAAAAAATGTGTAAAAACAAAACAGTATTGAATGAAATAAAAAGAAATACAGTAGCTCTATTTGCGACAGACAAAAGGGATTGCGGCTGATGTGCTTTAATTCCGGGTCGTTTACGTAATGACCGCCTATGCTCCACGATTGCTGCGTTGTTTCTGGTCCTCCCTCACAGATGACTGGAAAAAAAAATCCTGGTTCTCTCGGCAAAGTAACGCTAGGTGTTGACAGAATAACTACGCCGTATTATTAGAAGCATAAATCTCGAACACATTGTATCCAGCAACCATTGCCATACAGAAAAGACTATTCCATTTGAATAGGAACCCATGCATATTCCAACGCTAGAAAGTCGTTCATTTCTTAACAAGCGATACCCAGAGTAAGAACTTTGTACAAACTTGCTCTGCGCAGCACAACGCGTGGCCGATTGCATTCAGCGCCCAGCAATTCAAGATGTTGCTCGTTCACTTCTTTTGCTCCACAGAGTTTCCTTTTGCACTCCGGTATCGTACCTGCATACATTTCCACACGACAATACTAACAAATCCGTTACTTATCTCTGACTGACGTTGTGTCATATGGTTCTTTGAGCAAGCGAGCTACCCATGCAAGGGAGCATTAGATTCAACGCGCATGGAGTACAAGATTGGCGGAAAACAAGGACGCGCCTCCTCTGTGATATGATTGGCTGCTGGAAATCGTGCCCAAGTGCAGTAAAGGACTGTCGTGAAATCACCGACGGATTTTGCCATTTTTCTGTAAATTGAACCACGGGATAGAACACATAGAAAGTAGAAACATGATTTGAAGAAAAGGCAATGTAATATGTAAATGTGTTATTTAATTGTTTTTTTTTTTAAATCCCAAGCTATTTCCAAAACAGGCCTGTGGGCTACTCCGCACACCACGTCGATGACCCCTGTTGTACAGAATATGAATAGTATTAGTCAATAAATGACTAACAACATTATATTGATATTTCTATTATGTTTCCTGACTGTGACCGAAGTGCCAACACACTGTATTTTCAGCTTACTTTTATTAATTTCAGTTTTAATTTATTCAACAGGTTGAGTGAAAAAACCTCCGCAACATTTTGTGAACAGCCCTTATGTCTCTTCATAAAGGTCACTTATTCTTAAAAAAAAAACCTGAAAATTAGATATGTAATTTTAAGAACATTTGTGCATAACTGTGCGTATTCAAAGCCAAATTCAAAACTATATTTTTTTGTGAACAAAGGTTACTAAGCCCCTCATTTTGGCTGGCGCATGAGATCTACCTGCATGTGTTGTCATGTGTGGGGACAGCCTTTTGAGAAAATAATTTATTGCAAACAGAGCAACAAAAACATTTATTCTCGTGTGTGTGTTCTCATATGTATTTGTAAGTATGATTTGCGAGAGAATGTTTTACCACAAGTTGTGCAACAAAACCTTTTGTCTTCACTATGCACAATCATGTGTTTCACCACGTCTGACTTTTGAGAAAATGTCTTCCCACAAATTGAGCAACAAAAAGGTTTTTCGCCTGTATGGGTTCTCATATGTGTTGTCATGTGGGACTTTCGAGAGAAAGTTTTACGACAAACTGAGCAACCGTAAGGTTTTTCTCTTGTGTGTGTTCTCATGTGTGTTACCAAATTTGACTTTTGAGAAAATGCTTTATCGCAAACTGTGCAGCAAAACGGTTTTTCTCCTGTGTGGGTTCTCATATGTGATTCCAGAGTTGGCTTTTGAGTAAAAGTTTTGTCACAAGTTATGCAACGAAAGGGTTTCTCTCCCGTGTGCGTCCTCATGTGTTTTACCATGTTGGTCATCTGAGAGAATGTTTTACCACAAGTTGAACAAGTTCCGGGTTTGACTCCAGTATTTGTTCTTGTCTGCCCATTCGTGTGTCGCTTTTTAGTGAAGCGTTTGACAAAAACAGAGGTGGTTAAACAGTTTTCAAATGTTTGTGAAGTTTTCTTATTGTCAAGTGTCGTCTCCTCCTCAAAGCAATTCGACTGTTTGTCTTCACCTTCACAGTCAGTGTCATTCATCAAGGTTTCCCTTGTGACATCACCGTCTGATAGAGGAGCTAAGAGGTCATCGGGTAGTGTTCCCTCACAGTGGTCTCCAATAGGGCTGTCATGATGAAGCTGAGACCACTCCTGGGTTTCTTCATCCTCATCATCTTCATTTTTCACACAGACCACAGTCAGTGGCAACATGCTAACATCCACCTCCTCCTCTTCCTCCTTTAAGCGGGGGAAATAGGCATCCTCCTCTTCCTCTTTAATTTGGAGGCGCTCTGGATCCCCTTCTTCTTTAACGTGGGGAGACCCTGAATCCTCTTGCACCAAGCTGGATCCCCCCCACTGCGACTGAAGGGGAAACTCTTCCCCGATTCGCTGCTGGACACCTGCAAGACACAATCAAGGCAGTGACAGCTGCTGGAATAAACACATGACCAATTTTTCTCACTAAATATATTCTCAAAGGTGTGCTACTGACATTCCATCAGCAGTTGTTGGGATCAACTCAATTAAGAAATACATACAAAGAAAATAAAAGTACATAAGATCAGTAAAGAAAAAAAAAGTTTTGTCCAGGAATTTGAAATGAGACAGGGCATAGAAATTGAACACAAATCTAGCCCCTTGTCAGAATCAAAATAAAAGCAGATTTGCGAGTGTAAAAAAGGAGGGAAAACTCAAAAGATAGAGAGGAGTAATTACATCAACCTGATGAGAATCTTACGTAAATAAGCTCAGCGCACGCACGAAAAAACGTCTTTATCCGCATCTCCAAACATCTGAACCTACAAGCGCTCGTGCTGTATTACGTTGAGGAAGTGGTTATTTCAAAGTATTTGAATGAGTAAATAAAAACTTGTCAAAAGTTGTGAATCGTTTTGTAAGGTGTTTTAGCTAATCGCTAAGCAAAGCCCACTCCAAAATTCGACTTGTCTTTTATGTGAATGGGAACGTGTCGACATACCTTCACTGTACAACAAAACGATGTGACTCTCGCCAACAGCTTGCAGTTGTTTTCCTCGTTGTGGCTTGCACGACGCCATCTTCTAAAGTATATTGTGAGTCGCTACCGCGCCAACCATTTCTACTTCTTGGTGTTGTCCTTTACTGGTTTACACTTGGTCGCTGTCGTCTTGCTTTTGATTTTGTCACACTAACTTCCGCTTTTCTTCTTCGATGGTGGCTTTACGGCAAGTGCGCCTCCATGGTAACAAATGGCTGCCGTGCTGCGACAGTGTTGGGAACTCTTCAAACAGAGAACCAAGTAAAAAAAAAAAAAAGTAGTTAGTGTATTTACGTACATAATGAAAGAAATCGGAATGAGTTCATCTAACATGAATGTTTGACAAATTTTGTCTGATCGGCTAAGAAAACGTGGGAAAATGCACACGTACCAAAGACTCCAAACTACACAAACATGTGAATGTCATACTAACAGACCGTTTCCGGCTCCTAAAGCCCCATTGGAAGAACCGCACGTTCTGGGCCTGGAACTCAAACAATTAACATTCACTTTTTCCCATTTGACGGAAAAACAATCTGATGCTCCTTCAGAAATGATTGTGACTTTGTGTGGTTGAAAGTGGACAAGGCTCCAAGGGAAGGGGGATAATAAAAGGTATATTACCGCGTGTATTATACCTTCTCCACCTGACCGGCGAAGACTCCTTCAGGATCCGCCGTCACTCCGCCTGACGACCACCCGGTGGCAGACCCAAAGTCGACAGACCCCCTTGATTACATCATTCATCAGAGGTTGACCACACGGTATACGAGCAGAATAATCCCGGTGTCCTGGGGACCAGCAGACTAAGGTCCTCAGAAAGCTGACCGCGCGCCTGAGCAGCACTAGCAGGCTCTGAGAAAAAGGCGATAGACCTCCTCCTTGACTTCTTAGACTCCGTGTTGCTGGGCATATGATATTGTGGGCCGTGAGCTCATGGACAAGCACATTAGCATCTCAGGATCGCACCCTTCAAAGAGGCTGACGATACTTCCATGATCCAGCCCCCATGGATATTTGGCACCCCTGAGAATGAAGTCCCCCTTACACAAGTAGTATGTGGTATACGTATGCTTCATCACATCTTCATCTTCATCACACGTAGGTTACCAACGTCCACAAATTGTTTTCAATGACACAGTGGGCCTTCCTTACCAGAAAGCTGCACCAATTAAGGCGAATAGGTCCAGTTCATTATTTGTCCTGTTTTTCACTACAATATGACAGGTTGCCCGCTTGCGGCTAAAGTGTTTTTTTTTTTTTTTTTACCACACCGATAATGTACATAAAACGTGTTACAATTGTGTCGTGTGGGACTTTCAAGAGAATTTTTTACTGCACACCGAGCAAAAGTAAGGTATTTCTCTTGTGTGTCAGCTGAGACTAGTGAATATTTGAAATATTTAGTGTGATCGGCCAACAACGTGAGAAAAAGCCACATGCTACCACAAAGACTCCAAACTACACAATCATTTTCTCTATAAATACTTTTATTATATTTTCTGACTTGTACTTTAGTTAAACTATGTTCAGCAAACAAAGTAACAATACAAACATTTCAGAATGGTCCTGTAGTTCTTTGCCAAAGCCACGTTTACGAAAAAAAGTAAAATTAGTGCATTTTTGCATAGGTATTGCATAAACACATATTTTTAATATTTTACAGAATTTGTTTAACATAGGTTATTAGACTTTTGAACATTAGAGGTCAGAACTTCTGAAATTATTTCAAGTTTTGTCACTCTCCTGTGTGCGGCTTTTTGATATTTTCTCTGAGGCCACTTATTCATTTGCTAATATCATTGGTTAATGTCCACTATGACACAGTTCAGTCAAATTGAGAGATCTAGGGGCGGCATTGCTCAGTGGTAGAGTGGTCGTCTCCCAGCTGAGAGGCTGTGGGTTCGGTCCCCCGACCAGCAAGACTATGTCAAAGTGTCCTTGAGCAAGACACTGAGCCTCCAATTGCCCCTGATGCTGCGTCATCAGTAGGTAAATTCCTAGTTAAGTGTAAAGCGCTTTGAGTACCCAAAGTGAAAGCAAATTTACCGTCTTCTCTTGTGTGTTTTCTAATGTGTGACATCATGTCTGGTTTGCGAGAGAACTTTTTATCACACAATGAACAAGTAAAGGGTTTCTCTCCTGTGTGCGTTCTCAGGTGTCTCATCATGTTTGTCTTTTGAGAGAAGGTTTTACCACAAGTTGAACAACTAACAGGTTTTCCTTCAGAATGTGTTGTCATGTGTTTTACCATGTGGGACTTTTGAATAAAGGTTTTTCCACAAAGTGAGCAACAAAATGGTCTTTCTCCAGTGTGTGTCCTCATGTGTGTTTGCAAACTAGGCTTTTGATTGAATGTTTTACTACAAATTGAGCAACAAAACAATTTTTCTCCTGTATGTATTCTCATGTGTAACGCAAGGCTTGATTTATGAAAGAAGGTTTTACTGCAAATTGAGCAACTGAAGGGTTTTTCACCTGTATGTATTCTCATGTGTATTGCTCTATATTTTTTACAAGAGAATGCTTTACCACAGGTAAGGCAACGAAAGGGTTTTTCTCCAGTGTGTCTTCTTATGTGTATTATTAAATATTTTTGAGAAGAGAATGTTTTACCACAAGTCGAACAGCAAAGAGATTTTCCTCCCATATGTGTTCTCATGTGTTTCAACATGTTGGACTTCTGAGGGAATGTTTTCCCACAAACAGAGCAACTAAAGGGCTTTACACCCGAATGCGTTGTCATGTGTGACAACATGTGCTCCTTTCGAGAATATGTTTTACTACAAACTGAACAACCAAAAGGTTTTTCTCCTGTGTGTGTTCTCATGTGTTTTCCTATGTCTGCCTTTCGAGAGAATGCTTTACCACAAGTTAGGCAACGAAAGGGTTTTTCTCCAGAGTGAGTTCTCATGTGCACACGGAGGGATAATTTGCGGGAGAATGTTTTTCCACAAGTTGCACAACAAAAGTTTTTTTCTTCAGTGTGTACTATCATGTGTTTTACCATGTCTGATTTTTGAGAGAACGCTTTCTCACAAACAGAACAACAAAAAGGTTTCTCTCCTGTGTGCGTTCGCATGTGAGATAACATGTGGGACTGATGAGAGAATGTTTTACCACAAACTGAGCAGCAAAAAGGTTTTTCTCCAGTATGTATTCTCATGTGTGATGCAACATGTTCCTTCCGAGAGAATGGTTTACCACAAACTGAGCAACAAAAAGGTTTCTCTCCAGTATGCGTTCTCATGTGTTTTGCCATGTTGGTCTGCTGAGAGAATGTTTTACCACATGTTGAACACATAACGGGTTTTTCACCAGGATGCGTTTTCATGTGTTTTACCATGAGTGTCTTTCGAGAGAATGTTTTTCCACAAACTGAGCAACAAAAAGGTGTTACATCTGTATGTGTTTTCATGTGTGATGACACATGCTCCTTTCGGGAGAATGTTTTACCGCACACTGAGCAACTGTAGGGTTTTTCTCCTGTGTGCGTTCTCATGTGTTTTACCATGTTTGTCTGCCGAGAGAATGTTTTACCACAAGTTGAACAAGTAACGGGGTTTTCTCCAGTATGTGTTCTTGCTAGTGCAATTGTGTGCGTTTTTTCAGCTAAGTTTTTAAACATTTCAGACATTTTCT
Source organism: Hippichthys cyanospilos (assembly GCF_059441005.1). Taxonomy (NCBI): domain Eukaryota; kingdom Metazoa; phylum Chordata; class Actinopteri; order Syngnathiformes; family Syngnathidae; genus Hippichthys; species Hippichthys cyanospilos. The sequence goes on along the minus strand of NC_142369.1, from coordinate 12,313,338 downwards.
TATTGCCAACAGTTGTCCTCTCCTCAGAGCCATCTGACCGTATGTCATCACTTTCACTGTCACCGTTATTCCTCAAATGCTTTTCTATGTTGTGAGTATCTGACAGTGGTGATAAGAGGTCATCTGGTGGTGGTGGTCTTCCATGGTGTTCCACACTTGGTCTGTTATGAAGAAGCTGGAACCACTCCTGTGTCTCTTTATCATCATCTTCCCTTTTCACAGAAACACGAGTCACTGGCAGCAAACCGATGTCAGCCTCCTCCGCTTCCTCCTTTACGTAAGGGGGCTGTGGATAGTCTCGCTCCAAACTGGAGCTCGCCCTCTGAGGCTGATGGGAAATCTCTTCCTGGTGACCTTTCAGCTGTCGGTAGTCTACAAAACACAAGCAAGTCATGTTTCCATAGTCACTGCAATACAGTTGACAATTTGTCCAACAAGACAATAAAGGTGTACTCTAAAGGAGTTTAGCTGCTTTCGTTTCGAGTGAAATGTTCAGTTTTCTTCATTTCCACAAAATATACGAGGTTAGAAAACAACAAAAATAATTAAAATATGGAAATATCTTGGATGGGGGGGGGGGGGGGGGGGGGGCAGTTAGCCACCTACGACCGAATGGTGTGGTCTCAATGTAATAGCCAACACGCAAATTTGGATCCTGGACATCGATCTGTAAACATCGTAGTTAAGGTTCTATGGGTAATGAGCAACGTCGGTTAGCACAGTTGATGAATGTGCGTATGCAGAATCAAATTAGGAATTAAATCATATCGTTAAATTTTCTGCAATATAACTGGGCAAGGTTAATGCATGTTAATGCCTGTCCATAAGGTCAAAGAAGACAACACGTCGGTAAATACTTGGAATTTTTAAGGCTAATAAATGCAAAAAAAAAAAAGTGGCACGTCGAAACGTTTAGGTAATAGCTGAGCCAAAGCAAATAAACGCTTATATTAATTTTGTTTCTGTAATTTTAATATGCCTACAGTCCTTTGATTCATCAATGAACATTAGAAAACGTAGAAGTAGAGCAGTGGACATGTACACAAACCTTTGCTGTGATTCTCGCCAACCGCTTCCAGTTGTTTTCGTTGCCCCTCGTACGCCGCCATCTTCTGCTGAGCATTACATCCTCAGTTCAAATGAGTTATAAGTTCCCTCCGCACCTACTACCTCCACTTTTCGATGTTTTTTTTTCACTGTGAGTTTTACCAAGACTCCGTCGTCTTTAACTGTGCTTTTGTGCAGCATTGAACTCAAGCTAACCTCGGTCTTTTCTTCTTCGGTTTTCTTTTTACAGCAGATAAACATCAAGTTAAAGCAGGACTGCCATCCTGTGGCTGTTTAAACAACAATAGAAAGAACTTGGTTGTCGCCATTGCTTCTATGGCCTTTTGTTTTTTTTTGTGATTGAGTGTAGCGTCGTAACTGTGGACTTTGTGCTTCACTCTCAACAAAGCCATAACTCTTGAAGCGTGTAACACAGAAGCGTGTTATCCTGGATAGCGCAAAGCCACTAGCGCAAAGCCACACGTTAAGAAAAAACACGTAAGTTAAGACGCCTTTAGAAATTAAGGTAACCTCAGAAAGACAGAAAATAAGGGATTGGAAATTAAAGAGAAACAACTGGGGAATAAATATCAACATGTTAAAGTAGTTGGTGCGGGAGCGACTTATAACATATCGGACTGTTGTCCAGAACAATGGCCTTATGCGAGTTAAATTAGCGACGTGCAAAGCAATTGCAAACTGTCGCCAAGAATCGAAATGCAGGTCCGTTAACAGCTCCTCAAGATTTTAGTCAACATTTTCGTTGATAAATAAAGGAAAAGGACTAACGTTTAGGGAATAGTATTCTTGGTGAAATAACACAATAGCACTAGACTAGAGCACACAGGAGAAAAAACCCTTTCATTGCACAGTAATTGAAAACTCCTCTCACACGTGGCACTACACGTGAGAATACCGGAGGAGAAAACCCCGTATGTTGCTCTATATGTGATAAAAGATTCACAATAAATTCAAACCGGATAGACCACATGACAACATACACAGAAGAGAAACCTTTCAGTTGCTCAACATGCGTTAAAACATTTTCGAATAAGCCCCACGTGTTATCACACGTGGAACACACACACAGGAGAAAACCCCTGTTTTCCTTTCGTGGTAAAAGAATCACTTTAAAGTCGGGTATGATCAAACACTTGAGAACACACACAGAAGAAAAACATGTTTGTTGCTCAATTTGTCATTTAAAAAAAATCAAGTGAAACTTGTTAACACATGAGAACACAAACAAACAAACGTTTAGTCCTCAACTTGGTGGCAAGCGTTATTCTCGTTGGTCCACTCTGCCGGAACACATGTAGATGATGTTGGAATTTTATTTCTAAATCAACATAAACTCAAGTTAGTAATCTGACTCCAATTTGTGACCTTACCCAACTGCCACTCATCCAACAATTTGCGCGCTCGTTCTGCAATAGAAAGGTATCAGGATGCCGGCATTTTCACACACGGGTGGATTTTTTCCTAACACGCAGATGTAATACAAGCACCTGGGTCTCGGGTCCCTCTCAATACAGCCCTGTACGCCTCTGTTGCCACCAGCAGACGTACTCTCATCCGAGTTGCCCAGCAATGAGTTATACTACACAATATGCAAATGGACAGCAACAAAGGCATCCTGGCATTATTTTATTGGCTATGTGTATACTGCAGTTAACTTTAGCTTGCTCTCATTGGTCTTTCTTCCCCTGCAGAATCGCTTGCTTACTCCTCCTGGTTGTAGTTTTCCTCTCAGTTGTTTCCCACCAGGTGCCTCTGGGTCATCTCGTCCCCGCGACTAGCACCGTTTGCTCTGAAACATTCCATTCTTACACTCCCTTGCACCCCATATTGTTTTGTTCACTTTACAGTCTCACACTCTCATACACAGAATGTAGCAACATCTAATGAACTACTTTAAGCTCAAACTCTTATATTCCTTTAATGACAACAAATTATATTGAATTACTTATTACTTGAATTACTTATTATTAATTATTGAACGAATTATATTGAATTTTCGGCAGTCGTGCCCTGTAATATAGCAACATCTGAAGAACACCATTTACTTATTTTATTTACCTTTATTCTTCTAATACGCTAAAATAAATACTTTGTTTTGCTGTGTTTTCACCATGAAACAAGCTTCAGCATCATGCCCACAGGTATCAAGTAGCCCCTAAGAACCACATTGTTTTAGGTAATTTAGCAGTGAATATTGTAATTTCCTAGAAATGTTGCAGGAATGATTCTAAAAATATTTTTGTTTTCAGATTGACAAATGTTTCCTCTCCCTTGTTCATTAATTTTTAAAACATTTGAGGTGGAATCGTGAATATGCTCAGTGTCTTCAGATAGATCGACATTGTATATTGTATACTGTATATTTAAAAAAAGGCAATCATCGAAAGTCTTTGAGCAAACGGATTATTTTCAAAACGTTTGTCAATCTGAGTGTCAGATGCGCTGGCGTATTGCAGGACTGAGTCATTACTACATTAGATATTTGTGCAAATTGCTGAGAAGACATTCGCAATCTCAGTTTTTTTGGGGGGTAATCGGCCTTTAATTTGACGGGAGAAGGTAAAAAGAAATAAGAAGACGCGTCTTCAACCCTGTCGCAGGACAGCAGCCGCGCGTTATCCTGCATGTTCGACTGCCTCAAAGCCACCCGCGAAGAAGTAAAAGCCGGAAGTTGGTGCGTCTTCAACCGAAGCGAAATCGGTAAGGCTGCAACTCTGTGAAATTGATAATAAAAAAAAGTTGTAAGACTTACTTTGCAACATACTGTGCCGATTTAACAGGAAAATGGCATCGAACGAGGAGAACGAAATACAATGTAAACAACTGGAACCCCATAAACACATCGCTCTGTATGCACAAGGTCAGTACACCCGTCTTCTACTGTTATCGTTTACAATAAAGAAATAGGCTATGCGATAGTTACAACAATATAATTTGGAGTAAAAGTCAAAGCAATGGGATGGATGTCTTTGTTTTCATAATTTACGTATCCAAAATTGTAATGCATTTATGTCACCATGCTTTCAACCCATCTATTGATTTAGCATTAGTGTGTGTTGATACGGTAGCTGGGCAAATGGCAGTGCGTAAAACTTGGTAATGTTTTTTTTTTTTTTTTTTTTTAACTCCATTTGATAAAACTACAGCAAGGCGCCAAGTGTGGCAAAACATTTTAGAGCTCACCAGCACGACCAATTTTTTTCGCACATTTGAAAATCACAAATCACAAGAGCCACATTGAGCTTCAAAAAAAAGAAACTTTTGGAAAATTTGCAAACAGGCAAAACACAGTGAAGTACAGATAGCGTTATTTATTTTGATAGAGTCACGATGTTGGACAAAAAATGATAATTTTAAAAACCTGGATGCAAAACTACTTACTTTCCATGTTGATTTGGCTAATGGGGCTAGCGGCTAACGAATAAACCGTCACACTGCTTGAAATGTCCACCAATATGGCTGAAAGTTTACTACATCATCCAGGCGTCCAGCAATTGATTGATCGTCAGGATGAACTTCCTCTGCAGTCACAGGTGGGGAGATCCAATTTTGGACCATGCATCAAAGAAGAAGAAAAGGATCCAGAGCGCCCGCACGTTAAAGAGGAAGAGGAAGAGTCTGACGTCAGCAAGTTTCCACTGACTGTTGTTTGTGTGAAAAGTGAAGAGGATGAAATCAAATCAGCCGAACTGTCGCGCCTTTGTCATCGCAGCCCATGTGAAGGACCACCAACAGATGACGTCTTAGCTAAACTGTCAGACAATGAGGACACAGAAGAATTTTTGAGGAGCGGCGCTGACTGTGAAAATGGCAACAAGCAGTACAAGTCCTCTGAGGAGGAGACAACTATTGGCAACATGAAAGCAGTTTGTGTTATACGAGCTGCTAAAAAACAAAACACGAAAAGAAGCACAGGAGAAAAACCCTTCAGTTGCCCCTTTTGTGGTAAAACGTTTGCTCGTAAGGAACACGTGCAGGCACACGTGAGGATACACACCGGAGAAAAACCCTTTAGTTGTTCAACATGTGGTAAAGCGTTCCCCCATAAGGAAACCATGATAGCACACTTGAGATCACACACTGGAGACAATCCCTTTCGCTGCTCAATTTGTGGTAAAACGTATTCTCGAAAGACACACGTGGAATCACACATGAGAACGCACACAGGTGAAAAACCCTTTCCTTGCTCAGTTTGTGGTAAAATGTTCTCCCAAAAGCCAAACATGGTAAAACACATGAGAATCCACTCAGGGGTAAAGCCATTTTGTTGCTTATTTTGCGACAAAGCATTCCTTCATAAGTCACACGTGGAATCGCATATGAAAATACACACAGGAGAAAGACCCTTTAGTTGTTCAGTCTGTGAGCAAACATTCTCCCAAAAGCAAAACTTGGTTTCACACATGAGAACGCACACAGGAGAAAGACCTTATAGATGCTTGGTTTGTGGTGGAACCTACGCTCAGAGAAAGACTTTGACTGTCCATATGCGGACACACAACAAATAGCGGAAAATGTTTTGCAGTAATCCCCCGCAATAAGCGCTGCATCCTAATCGTTGTACATATTGTTTTTTTGTGGATTTTATGTAAATAATCTTTTATTGTTTAGCACAGGTATTTGCTGTCGTGTTCATCGCCATCTTCTATTGTCCTTTGAACCTCTCATAGATGCCTTACCATGCCAATTTATAATAACGATACACCTGATGGGAATCAAATGCATGCACTTTTTTCCGTTAGGGTTATTGCCTTATTCATTTAAAATATACTATGTACATTTCAGTTAAAAGGAATTATGTTTTGTTTGCCAGACACTCCCTCAACCCAATATTTTGACTTATTAACTCATACATTTCCTCAAGACAAAACACTTATTTCGTCATCAAACACAGACAATATACTTTTAGCGCAAACAAACTTATGTATTTTGATTTGTGAACAAGTATTACGTTACTGCGTCCCCCTACCCCCACCCAAAAAAAGATCAAGTCCACTTCAAACACATATAAAAGGGATCAAATGTATTTTTTCGGTGATTATGAAACAAAGCTACACAACAAATGAGTATGAAAATGTACATACATTTACTGTATATATTGAAAATTGAAGAAAATGTGTTTTTGTTTGTTAGTATGTACCAATGTGACACTACTGTGATTGATATTGAAAAATCAATAGGTATGGCTCGGTGGTAGAGTGGTCGTCTCCCAGCTGAGAGGTTGTGGGTTCGATACCCCGACCATCAACCATGTCGAAGTGTCCTTGAGCGAGACCCTGAACCTCCAGTTGCTCCTGATGCCGCGTCATCAGTAGGTAAATGACTAGTTAGTGTAAAGCGCTTTGAGTACCCAAGGTAGAAAAGCGCTATATAAGTGAAAGTCCATTTACCATGTACGATTGTCAGGTTAATCTATTAGACATTTGTAGAAAAACACTCAATGACGGAAGCGAAGAGACGAAGATAATTTTACTTGCAAGTAGAATGGGATTGCAAGGAGAACGCAGTGAGACCAGTGGATAGTCACCCGTCGTTCTCTGGGCCCTCCGTTCAACTTTGCTTTGCATTGAACACAGTCACATGTCATCAACATTTTTGCTTAGTCATTTATTCTGCCCATTTATCAGCACTCAACAGTTCTCTTTCGTGTGCCTTAGCAAGGGTAGACCGGGCCTCAAGTTGGCACCGTGCTCCAGCCGGGGATCAGATAAGGCTCTCAATGTAGCGCCAAAGTCGACTCCAACCAACACTTTTTGCCTGCAAGCCAACTCCAATATGTTTGACAAAATGTACAATGTCCCACTGTAAACAATTTTAATAAGTTGGAACAAAATGTACAATAAATATACTGTATGATTATTCCTGCAATGATTGTTCTGTTTTAAAAAATATACTTTGTTTGGGGTTCGCCCTCTTTCAGTGTGTGTGTGAGAGAGAAAGAGAATGAGGCTTTAATTTTATGCACTATACATTAGGTCAAACGGTGGTCCTAGAAGGCTTCTATCCTGTAGGGTTATCAGGCGTCTGTTGGTCTTGCTGAGTTGATCATTGGAATCGGGTGTGTTGGAGGACGGAAACTTCAAAAACAGGGAAGCTGCCCTCGACCGAATTTGGACACTCCTGCAGTAGGTTGCCGTCGCTTTGTGCTATGCGTCTAGAGGCAGTTGCCACATTCAATATGGCGGTTGCATCGCCGTCGTTTACGAGACATGTAAGCAAAAAAAAGCGCTTTAGATATAATCACTAACGACCCCTCGTAAAGCATCCAAATGGTTTACATTCAACTGTATTTATTTTCGAATCAGATTTCCTCTCAAACATCAACAAAAATGGATTTGAGGAAGTGTGGGTCTGCTCGACGTCAATGAGTCATCACGTGACATTATCGTGTGACAAATCAACGGTAAATTGCCCTGCCCCCTAGTATGCGCGCGCATCATGGACAACGCGATAGCTCAGTATTTTGCAGCCAGAACTTCCGTGTGCATTGACGCTTCACTATTTAGCAACATAAGCAAAGGCGGGTGGGTGCTTCGCGTGAATCATATCGATTGCCTCCTTGAGATGTTTTAAATGAAATTGTACTTTTACGGCAAGCGATTAGTTTATCATAAACATTTAAAATAAACATTCGAGATAATTTAGTCGTTAGATAGGAACCGGGCCATCCTGTATGAGGGCATCATGAAACCCCCTGATGTATTTCTTGTAACGTACTTCATTGCCATGCTTCAACTTTGAAAGGCATCACACCTCAACTTCCGCCGTGCCTTCGTTGTTAGCACTGCTAGCTTTGCGTTGCAGCGGAGAACGCTGGCGGAGAAAAAAACGGATCAATCCGAAAGCGGAGGTCAACTGTGATTGATCCGCGACGCCGAACGTCGAGTTGGTAAGGAAACGACAACGGCGGACTGCTCGACAGGCGCTCGTTTCTGCGCTTTCCGCAAAAGTAAAAACGGCTCCCTTGGCGCCACGGCGTTTGCCAGCCCGCCTACTCCTTTGTTCTGCACACACTATGCGCATTTTTGTCAAATGTTTCTGCAATGAAACAAGAGCCCTGAAAGCGAGCTCGTTTACTCACACGTGCACACACTACACGTTAGGATCGTTTCGCTTTCTTTCTCTCTTGGCCACTCAAGGAAAGGCTGAATAACATATTTTCCCTCGTTTATGTGCTTACTATTGAATACATTCCTCACATGAGGGGAGGGCGTGACGTCACTGGAGGGCTAAACCGCGTTGTTCGGCGCAGGAAAATGACGTTCCTCTCCACAACTAGCGAATGATTCCATCATTTAAATGGTATTGGGCTGGTCCAAGTTGAACTTCGTCCCCCGTCTAAAAGTACTGCCTTTCAATGTTTGGTTTTTTTGTTTTTGTTTCTGTGGTCCTGGCCTGACTTTTACTAAACTCTAAGCATGCTTTTGTGTGTGTGCTTCAGTTCCGGTCAAAGTTAATGTCCTTTGGTCCAAGTTTTCCGGTTTAAACACGTTTTGGTCCTAGTCTAATTGGAGATTGGCCCAAGTGTTCTTGGCTAAGCATGTTTAGTTATGGTTTGATTTTGTTTCTGGATGGAATATACTTTAGTTCTAGTTTATTCTTTGCTCTTAGTGCGTTATGGTTCAGGTCTAATGATTCTGTGGACCATGGTGGTTTTAGTGCTCCAGCTTAGTGTGTTTTGATACTGGTTTTAAAAGTAAAACCAGGATCAAAACACACTAACACATGCTTAGGTTTTACACTAACACATGCTTAGGTTTTGGTTTATATGCGCTTTGATCAAAGTATGTTTTGGTTCTCCTCATCTAAATGTGGTTTGGTTTCAGTCAAAGTATTCATTATTTTTTTTAATCTAAGCTCCTGCTATGCTGTTTTGGTCTTGGTCTAAGTTTTGTAATCGTCTAAGTATGCCTTGGGTCAGGTTTAAGTGTGCTTTTGTTCTCTTCTAGATGCTCTTTTTTTATTGTCCAAGTTTAGTTTTAGTTCTAGCCTAAGTGTGTTTCTCTTCTGGTCTACGTTTGATACTAGTTTAAGCATGTTTTGATTCTGGTCTCTGGTAGAAATGAACATGTTTCAATGGCAAAGAAACTGAGAGAATGAAATCTTTTTTTTTTTTTTTGTCTCCAGGCTGGACTGAAGCCGAATCTTGTTTTTTCACCAGGAGTGAGTCTGTACCCCCCAGTGCGAATGCTTCAGGGGTTGCTCTGATTCCTGGTGCTCCTCCTCTCCTTTTAGTCCCTCCCCTCCTTCCCCCTCCCCCTTCCTCCGGTGCCCCCCGCCCCCCGCCCAGGTGGATGAATGAAAACCCATTTCAAGAGCCCAGAGGCCACACGGCCCCAAGCGGACAGAGGTGATTGGCCGCCGCGTTTACGCGAGTGTCTCTGAGTTCTTCAGCGAGCAAACCCGAAATGACATCTGTTGCAGGACATTCCGGTGTGTCAGTCAACATGATGAAGAGGAGGAATCCTCACAAGTGAGACCCAAGATGAAGACCACAAAGAAGAACAAGAGATTCTGTAATGTCTCGTTTTCTCTGGCAGGAAGCAGAAGAGCAGCATGGGTCCCAGCAGAACACTGTCCCCGGTCAAGACCAACATCGTCGGCTGCAGGATCCAGCACGTGTGGAAAGAAGGCAGTAAGTCATCCCAGTGGAAGGGGACGGTTCTGGACCAGGTCCCTGTCAACCCGTCCTTATACCTGATCAAGTACGATGGCTTGGACTGCATTTATGGCCTGGAACTGCACAGTGACCACCGGGTCATCGGACTCCAAGTGCTGCCCGATCGAGTGGGTAAGGAAGCGCCCATCAACCAAACAGAATGTCTGTGGAGAAAATGGAAGACGAGCAAAAATATGCCGCCAGCGTAGACTCTGTATCCCCTGAGTATTTCCGAAGTCGTTATTGGCGTTATCCGGTTTCTTCCCCATCCCTATAATTATTAATCATCTAATGTCCCAGTCTTTAAACAGACGGTAAACTCACCACCGCGTCTCATTTATAATGCAGACATTAAATTAACTGCAAAATTTCCAACGGTTGATTAAGATAGCCAACTCACCACTGATGGTTTCTACACTGCACTACTTTTCCCTGCGCTACTCTACTCGGCTCTCCACCAAAGAACATTGCATCTCCACCGCCGAGTCGCGCCTCTCCTCGCCAGTGACGTATGTTAACGGCGAAAGTAGCGATCATGCTATCTACGCAACACCAAACAAAAACAATACAGAGTATGGAAAATTATGGAACCTGATAATTGGATTGTGGCTCTTTTGAAATACTGCATCAACCAGTAGACAATATTGATTCCAAGTCCATCAATGGAAGGGTGTGGAAACAAAAGCTTTTTCCCTCCCTTTCTGTTCATCATAAATGGTGACTGTTCTCTGGCCGTCTAGTTTTCTGTGACGCACATTCAAATCTGTCTTGGACCAATCAATGGCCTCCAAAGTATTAATGTCATGTTTTGAAACCGCACCTACTTTTTTTTTTTTTTTTTTTAGAAACACAGCATAACGGGTACCAGAAAAAGCCAGTAGTGTAGAGTACTCTGGAAATTGTGATTTTTGTCGAGCAGAGTAAGGGGGATAACGTTGGTGGAGACGGGGCTCAAGTATCCTTCTCATAATCGATTGGAGCACGCTGCCAAACAATGAACACAAACTCGCCAAAAAGTCTCACGCTAATCTGTAAGATCACTGAAAACGGTCGCACTTTTTTGTCTGACCAGACGTGACCACAACATGTACCCCCACTAATAACATGCAAGAAACCTCCGAAATGTTCAACTTTCAACTAATTCATTGCCATCAACTGCTACAGATCCATTTTAACTGGGCTTGCGGTGAATGTGACGACTGACAGTGAACACTCCCATTCTTAGAATCATGCACTACTATTAATCACTATTGTAAAGGATTCTTTTTACGTGGCTGCTATTGAAGACATGTACTCATTTACTCATTCGCGGTTCTCATGGTTTTTATCATTGTTGCGCTTGACTTCAGCTCCGGCTCGCGTGACGGACGCGCTGCTGGCGGACACCATGATCGGAAAGGCGGTGGAGCACATGTTTGAGACGGAGGACGGGCCCAAGGAAGAGTGGCGGGGGATGGTGCTGGCCCGCGCGCCCATAATGACATCCTGGTTCTTCATCACGTACGAGAAGGACCCGGTGCTCTACATGTACCAGCTGCTGGACGACTACAAGGAGGGAGATCTACGCATCATGCCCGACGCCAGTGAGTGAAACCCCAAAGGAAAATTGCGGCCCGCGCAGGCTCGCTCTGTTTTCCAAACCCGGCCCAGGGTGGATGCGTACGGGTTTATTGCATTAGGTTTCCAGCCCGTGGTTAATTAATTCTAAACAACGTTCAAACTCATTGCTACTCTAATTTTCAGAGGATTTTATCACATGCGCCATACACAAATATATAAATGGTTGTTTGATGAAAATTCTACTTTCGTAATTCATAATTCAGATAAAGTGTTAAGTTAAATGTATTTAAATGAATTATTGAGTGAAAATAAATGAATTTAAAGTGTTTGCTCCTTCCAAAATTGATCTCAAACTAAGTTTATCACGATTGAAATAAAATGGAAATGTTTCGTGGAAAAACGCTCATTCAGCTCGGTATAAATGTGAAAAATTATATTGAAGTCAATCAAAAATTATAGGTTATTAAATTTATTTTTCACATACATTTTACATGAAACAATTGAATATGCTAAAATGATAAGGAACCAATATAACACTTGAAAAAGTAATGAGGTTGTAATAAAAAGTTTTTGATAAAAAGAAATGGCAAAAGAAAATATTTTTACAACCTCTAATAAATAGTTAACATTAAATAACAATTACAGTGAATAATTACATATACATAAATACTAGTTAAAGGTGAGTAATTTTGATTAAATATTTTGACACTGTTGTGAATAAATTGGTCAAGTAGGAATTAAAAGATGAATCAGAATGATTGTAAAAAAAAAAAAAAGATACATTTTTTCTTGTTCCTCCAGACGAGAGCGTGTCGTCGGAGCCCGAGCCGGGCGAGGTGGTGGACAGCCTGGTGGGCAAGCAGGTGGAGTACGCCAAAGAGGACGGAGGCAAGCGGTCCGGGATGGTCATCCACCAGGTGGAGGCCAAGCCTTCCGTCTACTTCATCAAATTCGACGACGACTTCCACATTTACGTCTATGACCTGGTCAAGACCACCTAAGGCCACCGTCTGCCCTCTCAAAAGACCACCACTAACACCCCCCTTAAGCCACACGGACATGCTTGTTGTTCTTCTGAGAACACGCCGGTCCCTGTAAGCCCCGCCCCTTTGGAAGTTGTCAACAGAGCTTGACTGGACCCTCTGGACTATTAGCAGCATTAGCTTGTGTGGCTATGATTGGAGCTGGAGTCAAAATTCTTGGGAACTGCTTGTTAGCACACAAACCGGCTATCATCTGTGACATCACAACAGGATCTTTCTCGACTATTAGCTTCGTCAGCTAACGTTGAAATTATTGCCGAAATTCATGATAATTTGTTGGCAACCAAACTCCCGTTGACCTCACATTTAAGATCCACGTGGAAAGTTAGCATCATTAGCTTGAGCAAATAGCACTCAAGTTCTAATGGAAATTATTCGGCGCGTTATTCTCAAGCTGATGACGTCAAACCATTTAACCATCATTAGCAATTTAGCTAGCACTCAAACTGTTGGCCGAACTCAATAATTTGTTGGAAAGCTAATTGAAGTCTATTGATGAAAAAACACCACTTACATTGTTTGCACAACTAACACTAAAGTTGTAGTCCAAATTATTAGTGACACATCCAGAGCAAGCTAACCATAGAACGCTGAAGAAGTTCTGTCGGCTGCTAGCACTGTTAGTGTCGTTAACTTGCACAGCAAGATCTCCAGTTGTAGCAAAAAACACAACTTGTTCGCAAACTAATTCGACAGCTAACAACATAAACATCGAGCGCCCTAGGAATGGTCGGCACGATCTGCACTCGACTCGCTGACCTTGTAGCATTCCAGAATGTTCCCAGCGCTGACAAAAGAACAAAACGATATCATCTGACCTTGCTGGTGACCAGTTCTTCTCGAAGGTGTGCTTCATTGTGACCTTGTAGCATTCCAGAATGTTCCCAGCGCTGACGAAAGAACAAGACGATATCATCTGGCCTTGCTGGTGACCAGTTCTTCTCGAAGGTGTGCTTCATTGTGATGTTCATGAACGTCATTCTAGAAGTTTGTTTTTATGTGCTTTCATAACTGTTGGACGTTCGAAAACAATATTCTGAGCTCTGAAGAAACCGATGGAGAACATGAAATGACTGATCTGATTGGACCTCAGCGTGACGTTATTCTAGAACGTTCATTTTGCTTTTCGATCTGCTTTTACAATCACCTGATTTTGACCTTCTAGAACAGCATTCTGAGCTTAGACTGTAGAAGAAGATACGGTCTGAATGTGCTTAAGCTTGATGTTGTCAGCATGTACTTGGTTGCCATTCTAGAATGTTCCTAGAATGTTGGACATCCAAGAACCTCAATCCAATCACCTCTGAAGAACACTGCAAGACGTTAGTCTGACGCAGCTTTCTAAAATGTTTTTGAGCATCATTCTTGAATGCTCCTTTTGTTTTTCTTGTGCTTTCAGCACAACTTTAACTGGTTGTGTCAGAACATACTCCAAACTGTCTGCCAAACATGATGGCGCTTTGATGACTGGTCTTCTAAAATGTGTAGAGCGTCAGTGATGTTCTTAAGCATTTTCCAGGATGGCGTTCTTGATCGTCTCTTTTGATGTTGGACTTTCTTGAAAAACGTTGTGGTCTCTGAAGAGCAACGTGTGGTCTGGTGTAGATCTGTTGATTGGTGTTCTAGAATGTGTGCTTTATGTTCCAAGATGTCATTCTAAAACAAAGATTCCTATTGCTGCTTGTTATAAATACACACAAACCAGTTCTTTTGCTGCTGGACATTCGATAATGTTCTCGGCGCCGTCTGAAGGACAAGATACGGTCTGGTGTTGATCGGGTCTTAGACCTCGTTATTCTGGAATGTTATTGTACTTGATGCTATTACAATCCAAACCAGCTTTTTCAGCCCTGTTTCAAATGAGATGAACGATGATTGGCGTATTTCATGTCATTGTAGAACATTTATTTTGCTTCCCGTTTTGCTTTCGGACCTTCTGGAACTTGCAATGAAGGTGTGAAAAAGCAAGCTAACGTTTTTATTTGGAGCAGATATTTAGTTCTTGGGAATTTTGACTTTCATTACCATATAGACTGGCGGGGCCGCTAAAACATGCGTGTTGTGTGTGCATGAGCCGTGCGTGCCACGTTTCCAATACGTTGTTGTATAAGTTGTTGCATGTTTGTATCTTTTGTTTTTCTTTGTTCTTTTGTGCCTTCTTTTAGATTGTTTGGACATACTATGTGCCAATGTCATCTTCAAGCCGACTAAGAAGAAAATTATTAAATGATTTTTTTCCATTTATAGTACACCTGGTGATTGCAGGCGCAAGCGAATGGGAAGTGGATAAGTAGAGCAAAGAACAAGAAGCGGATGACAAAATCAAGCAAAACAGAAGTAGACAAAATGGGTGATGTCAAACAGGAAGTGGATGATAAAATAATTGAAAAGGTCTGATAAAAGGAGAAAAAAATTACAACGCTGTCAAAATAAGGAACAAACTTATGTTTATTGATCCCAAGTGCACAGTTGTCAACTTTAAAGTGTTATGTGTTATTTCAAAACAAGAGCGTGAAGGAAAATACTGACGTGTTGAAATGTTTCAAATTTTCCCCCTGGTGGGAATGGAAAACAGAAGTGACACAAGCACCTGAGTCCTGGAGAAAAAAAGTCTTTGGAATGATGCGGTCCATATGTCACAGTGCGACTTTGCCACTTCAGTACCTTTTATTTTGAAAGCCTGCCATGGGTGGAAGGAGGCTATCCAAGTGATCCCTCAAGTTCTACCACAAGGAGAAGACTGTGTTGCAAATCATTCACTAATTCCTAGCTGGCTTCTCACTTAAATCACTATATAGCGATTAGGAGTCAGGAGTGATGAATAATTCAGAACCTTTTAAAATCATGCATCATTCCTTCCTGCCTAATGACAACAATAGGATTTAAAAACAAAAAGATAGATATTAAAGGTCACAACCAAATTCGGGGAGTAGGAAATGAGTGAGCGATTTCGAACACAGTCGCAGCAATTTGTCGTGAAGGGGCGGGTCGGTCATGCTGGAATGGAGTAGGGACGTAGGTTGTTGGGTTGGGTCAGCGCCTCTGCTGGCCGTAGACGGGGAAAGCAAGCGTGACATTGAGTGAGTCGTTGTGCTGCACCAGCGAGGTGTGCTGGTAGTGCAGCACTAACTCCTTCAGCGACGCGTACAGGTTATACGGTTCGGCAAAGCCGTAGCCTGTGCTCGTTTTGTTGATTACGCAGTGCTTCACTTCACCTTCCACCCTGCGTGCACACAAAACATATAATACTGTTGTGTAAAGATAAAAATATCTACGCAGAAAGACACGCTCAAAAAGGAGAATCATGTCATGCTTTCTAACTAAACTATGAATGAAAAAACAAAAAGAAAGCGCAGTATATCGCTTGTGGAGGGACAAGGTGCATGCTCAATTTTTTACCTGTTTTAAGTTAGCTTAGCAGCCAAACTTATTGACACAAACACAAAGTCGAAAGCAAATACACACGCATGCCAAAGTGCACACATAGGCATGCAAAAAATCAGTCATGGACACACAACACTAACACTTCAATATATGCACACATCATAAAATATGCAAGAAAAGACAAAACTCTGGACACACAAACAAACACGAGCATACACAAATGTGCCTACAAACAAAAAACAGTCATACACACAAAAATGCAGGCGCACACACACCAAAACACAAAAATGCACATATGAACACACAAACACATGGATGCAGAACACACATACACAAAAGCGCAGTCCTCATAACCCCCAAATTGTTACGTTTCAGACCTCCAAAATGATTAGCTTGTTCATGCATTAGCATTGCCTTGTGAAAGTTAGCAAGTGAATTTCAACACTGTAGACTACTCAATAATATTAAAAAAAACACCCACCCCACATATGCGGACTGACAAATACAGTGGGGCTTTCCCAACATATGACTTATGAGGTTATAGCCCAACGTCAACAACATAAACTTATGTACGACTCACATAACATACATCCAAAAAATTGGAAAGGGACAACATCGCCGCACAAAAATACATTCACGAGACACACGCACACTAATGCGTATTGGAGTGGGCTATATACATACACACATAATATATATTTTCTAAACTCCAAATGGTGCTGGATACTGAGTGAGGACTGTGTGTGTGTTTGAGGGGGCAATTCTGACTGGAGATGGTAAAAAAGGTATAGAAAGGCAGTAAGGCGCATACATGACGGAGCAGGCGTAGCATCCCGGCTTGCTGCTGTCTCGGACCAGGAAGGTTCCGTCTTTCTTCCCTCTCAGCAACGACTCTGCTTGCCCGCGGTTGATGTTCCCCAGACGCCACAGGCGCTCGTCATGGTGAGGGAGGTCCTCCTCGTCCTCCACCATACTGTACTCGCTGGGGACCACCACAGGTACGGTTAGCAAACAAATCAAATGCATTCCAGCAAATCGATCATGCGATTTTCTGGATATGTGACTTTCTGTGAATTTTGATTTCCTGCTATTACTGAATTTCTCGTTTCATCACCAATGGTGGAACTTCCTGTTATGTGTGCACATTTCATGTAACGTCCTCGAGTGTCGCCAGTCATGTAACTGCTGTGTCGATTGATTTCCTGTTGCGTCGTCAATGTCGCGTTACTTCCTGTCGTACTGCATGTGTGTCAAGTGTCATGACTTCCTTGTTTCTGTTATGTGATTTCCAGGTGTGTGTTTCATTTGACTTCCTGATGTGTATCTGTGAGTGTTGTGGAATGTGTTACACAAGTGTGTCTGTCATGTGATTTCCTGTTGTGATGTGACTGTGCCTTTTGACTTTCTGCTGAGTGTGTGTGTTTGGGCATGTCACGCGCATCCTGACATTGACTTTTTTTTCTTTAACTATCATGTTACTTTGATTTTACTGTTTACGTTTTTGTTGTTTCATCACCAATCATTCAACTTTCTGGTATGTGTGTACCAGGTAACTTCCTTGGGTGTCAACAACCATTAGCTTCTTGATGAGTCAATTGATTTCCAGTTGCAAATCACGTCACTTCCTGTAGTGTCAACGACGTCGCGTTACTTCCAGTTGTACTGTATGTGCGTCAAATGTCATGACTTCCTTGTTTCTGTTATTTGACTGTGCGTCACGGGTTTTGTCGTGTCATGAACAGTCATGTCAGCTCATGTTGTGTGTGAGCAGACTTACTCTTCCGTGGTGTCATTCTTCAGTCCGAGCCACTCGTTTAGTTTTCTCTGCCGGACCCCCTTCTGTGTCAACCACCTGCATAGACATATAAAAACACAGACGTGCCGGTTAGCTGAGCATCACATAGCGTCGCTGTTGGTTTCGGAGGCAGTGGCGTACATGAGGTACAAGTCTCTAGTCTTGCGCAGCTGGATGAGATCTGGCTTGATGCTGTTCATCTTCTTGTCAATCTCACGGTAGTCTGCGGCCTGCTTCTTCAGATCCACCTCCAGGTGGCGCTTGCTGTCCACGATCTCACTAATGCGTGAGCGTAACTTGTCATAGTTTTCCATGATCCTGACCCGAGAGGAACAAGAGAAGATGAAAGGAAGGCGGACATCACAAAACATTTTCACACTTCACTTAACATCTGCAAGAAATGTGCAAGACTCACTAGGATACATATGTTAGCCAACACTGTAGCTAGCGCACACAAGATAGCAAATGAAGTAGCAGACACACTAGCAGTTGCTTGCTTTGAACTCCACCAGCAGAGGCGGGGGTTTGCTCTTCCTATGGGCCAGGTTTCTATAGCAACACCTCTCAGGCCTCCGCTGGATGTTGCCCCGGCAACAGCCTACCTCTGGATTTCCTTGTCGTTGCCCTCGCGACGGAACTTTTCGATGTACTCCTTGCTGAAGCGATCCTGTGTCTGACATTGCTCCTCGAAGATCTTGATGGTCTCATTAAAAGCCTCGATGGCGGTGCGCTTCATCTGGATCTCCTGCGGATGGCATCGCAGCATTAGAAAGCAGACCGCCACAAAACTGCTCATTATATGCGTATGCATGTGCGTACCTGAGAAGTTCGGGTGTATTCCTCATAGAGTCTGTCATACTCGCGGTTCTTCTCCTGGTACTGCAGGTGGTACTCGTGGAGCTTCTTGCCCACCGCTTCAATGCTGTCCTCCTTTACTACCTGGTCCTGAAAGAGGACACAAGAAGGGTGTGTTGGCGAGCAGTGATTTATGATCTGATGAGTTTGTTTTGAAGCTTTTTTTTTTTTTTTTTTAAGAATTTCCCTTCACTTTAAAAGCAGTAGAGATTTTGGGCCGACTTGGTTATTATCACCAGCAAGTGATCATGATGGAAAACGAGGTGGCTTTGAAGGTTTGTTGCATTGACGTTATATTTCATTTTTACATTTGGACCCTTCCTTCATCTGTGTCATAAACACCTAAGTGTTTCCACATTTTTCATATTCCGTTTGTAAATATTCCTATGTTCCGTGATTTATGCATCTGTTCTTTGCCGGCCACATCTTTTGCTTATTTTATGCCAATTTACAAGCCCACAGACAGGATGAAGTACTGAGGGTGACAAACTATTAAGAGTCTCATGTTGGTGTGATGTCATAAAATATCGATAATTGCCATCAGTGCATCGACTATTTATCCGATGGAGAGTGCAGCAATATATTGCAATTAAGCACGGGCCAATAAACGGATTGGCAATATATCAAGACTTTAAATGTCACAATTATTTAAGACCATCCAAATCTATCAAAACCGTTTTTTTCTCCTTCCGCATCATCTGCCTTAACGGGTAGCTCTCATTGTGTATCATATGTGAATCTTCCTATGCTGCAGCAGCAAATCACATACAGTACCTGAGGCTAACTACCACAGGTAACGTGGCTAACATGTTGTCATATGCTACTTTCATGAGGAGCTTTACGTGATATGGCTCAAGGTAGAATGTGAGCTTGACTGTGGCTTAACCTGGCGAAAGGAAAAAAAAAAAATCAAACTTTTCCTCAAGCACAAACAAATGAAGTCAGCTGTGGGGGAAGTTTTTGGTTTTCACACAACAACAGGTGGCATTGTGAGTAAGCTACAAGCTTGCAGTGATGGAGGGAGGGAGGGAGGGAGGGAGAGAGAGAGGGAGAGAGAGAGAGCGAGAAAGAAAGTGAGAGATGAAGGAAAGGAGAGGCAAAGAAAGTGAGAGAGAGGGCGAAAGAGAGAGAGTGTGCTTGTGTGAGCGTGTGTGGGAGGAATAGACTTTCATCTACATATAATGACAGTATCCACATTGTATTATTAAATGGTCCACACATTCAGAATGCACATTAAGTGGTATGCTTCACTTCGCCCTGAGCTGAACATATTTTGCCCCTGAAAAGTGGCTCCAAGATGTGCCGTGGCTTGACACGCACTTAAATGTGGTGCAAGATTTACCGCTCGTTTCCTCTGGTAGCGGAGAAAATGGGTGCGTTTAATACAGGGTTGAAATTTTTCAGCCATCCTTTATTTGACGAGCAAGAAAAGAGCATGCGAATGTAGCGCAACTTATGGCTAACAAACAAGCTAATCAAGAAGCACTAGCTAATCGTCCTCTTGCTAGGTGGCCAGACAAACTGCAGAACAACACAGACTAATAGTTTTCTCATCGTCTTTCATAAAGCTAAGCAAGCATGTTCAATGTCCCGAACCGCGCAAGTCCTAATTGTTGGACTTATGACATTGAGGAAGACTTTTTATCATAGAAAGGGTGTGTACCAAACTAATATTCATGTCAGTAACCCACGAAAAAAAATATGTGCACCCCGCATATATTAGTGGAATTATTGATTTGAAATATACTACCGTCACCGTTAAAAATATTATAGCTATGCTTTATAGATGCTTTAGACTTATTTTATAGAAATTTTAATTATTTATATTTTATATTATTTCAACTTTCATTAAATGTTCAATCAGAAATAATTCATGTATATGTTTATTGGTGAGCAAAACCCGTTTTCCTCACTGAGGGTTTGTTTTGATTTTATTTACATACTGTATGTAGTTTAATTTAGCATGGTAAAAGTTTGTTACTGTAACAAATGCTTTATTATGTATTTTGATAACAAATACGTTTTTTAATGTAGAAAAAATGCAATTTTGCAAAATTGAAAAAAAATTGAATTAAGTGATACAGTGAGAATCTGATATCGTCCCATGCCTAATTGCAATATTAATTTTGTTTTTCCCCACCACTAGTTAACATAGTACTATCATACTGCCTGGACAACCTACAAAAAAATGCACATCTACATTGACTGAAATAAATACTTAACTAGCTCCTGAAGCAGACAGCAAGCATTGCTAACATCAGTTTGTTTTCGCTATCTGTCTTCACAAAACAGATATTTTGGTTTTAATTGGAAAAAATTAAGAATTGATTTCACTTTTGTATGTATACAACTATGGACTGTGTTCAAATGAAAAAAAAAAGGTTATTTACCTACAAGATTTAAAATTTTAAAGCTGTGTTAGCTTTGCATAGAGTGATGTGTGACATGTTCATATTGTCCAAATCAGATACTGGCCCATGCCTATTTGGGACTTTGTTGAACCCTAGAGACAACTGTACCTGCTGGTGCTTGGAGACTGGGTAAAGCAGTTTGACATCTAGCTTGGGGTTGTACTGCGCCAGGGACTCGTGCCGGTAGTGATTGATCAGCTCGACCACTGAGCTGAACGTCAGTGGGTCCGAAAAGCCATACTTGCCCTCGCGGTGGAAAATTTTGATCAACTTGTTGTTGCCCCCCTTCCTGCACACGCACACACAGTCAGTCAGACTACTCTTAGTCGTCTTGGTGGCGATAACGGTGATGACGATGATGGCGTTCACCTGAGAGTTAGCGTGTAATCTCCATGCATCTTGGTGGAGGCATCGCGCACCAGGAAGGTGCCATCGGCCGTGTCCCGCAGCTTCTCGTTCACTTCCTCCCTAAAATGGGGAGGGGCGAAATGGCAGGAAGCGTCTTTTGACCATGTGTGTGTTTGTGTGGAAGGAGGGTGTGCATTACCTGGAGATGTCGCCCCAGTACCACTCGGCGTCATGCAGTGCCATGCTGTTGTTGAACGTGCATGCGGTGCCGGAGGCAGAGGCGGATGCCGAGGCCGGCGTGCATGACTTGGTGGGTTTGGGGGGTAGAGCTGAAACAAAGATGGTGAAGATATTTCTGTTACAGTTCCAGACGCAAAGTGTCAAGTTTGTCGCCTCAAAACTAAGAAACTCTCAGTAAGAGTGAAGAACTAAGTCATGAACTACATCAATATTCGAGTAAAGAACAAATAATACGAATCAAAAACAAAGGAAGATGGGGCGGCGTGGCTCGGTGGTAGAGTGGTCGTCTCCCAGCTGAGAGGTTGTGGGTCCGATCCCCCGACCATCAAGACCATGTCAAAGTGTCCTTGAGCGAGACCCTGAACCCCCAATTGCGCCTGATGCTGCGTCATCAGTAGGTAAATGACTAGTTAGTGTAAAGCGCTTTGAGTACCTGAGGTAGAAAAGCGCTATATAAGTGAAAGTCCAAAGTCCAAAGAAGAAGAATTGCCAAGAAACAGTCATTGGGAATCAAAGTAAAAGACGAACCAATTGATTAAAAAAAATGCCAACAATAACCAAGTCTAGAACCATTCATGATTGAGCACTGCTTCAAAAATAGGCAAAGCTCTACATTAAAAAAAAAAAAAAAAGTTTAATGGGCTTTCTAAATGAAGCCCCTCTCCTCACTTCAACACAGTGGCTTAATGAAATGTGCTTTTGGCAGCAAACCAAATACTTCTCCTGAAGGCAGCGATTTGTTCTGAACATAAACACAGCAAAATAGGTGTGAAAAGACTAAAAAGGAACATTTACATTTCAGATTTCCCTTCTCATCTTCGAGTACTTAACACCTCAGTTGCTTCTTCTGAACCAGATAGTGTCCTACCTGGACTCTTCATGTTGATGTAACTAAGAATCCTGTCCCGCCCCCTAGGAGACTCCTGATGCTCCATGCGCATTCGCCTTCAGCTCAAACACGCATCGTCGTGCTGCTGTTGCCGTTTTTGGCGGCAAGCATCCACACGCTTTTGTCACGAGTTCCAGTCTGCCACTTCCTGTCGGCGAGTCTGAGAGGCAGCCCTAAAGAGAGCGGCTTGGAGATGTGTGACATCACCGCTCGCCCTCTACCAATCCCCAGGCAGCTGTGATATCGCCACGGCAACATCACCTCTCTTTATTAATCCCCCGCCTCTTCCGCATCATGGTGAAGCAATGATGTAATCATTTCTGAAGTGGCCAATTATTGACTCATCTCACCGTATCTGACAAAAACGACACATCTCTATCTTCCAATCCATGAACTGATTGACAAGTGACATCTTCACTTCATTGTCAGAGTACCTGAGTGACAACTGTGATGTACATGACTGACAAGACATGTCTATGACAGAGAGAGCTCGAGTGACACTTTCAGCTGGGAAAGAAGTTAGCAAGTAATTTAGCATGTTACCTGGAGCAGCCTGGTTCACGTTGAGCTCGCTGCTGATCAGAATCTCCAGGACCTGGATCAGAGGGTCTGGACCTGACTCACACCTGAAACCCCAAGTTCATGATTCATTACTTCATCGGAAGAAAATTATTTGAACTGCAAAAGCTGTATTGTTAAAAATTCAAGCTTCTTCACACAGATGCAAGTATTGCTTTACAACTACAGTCTAAATAGGTATATGTAAATACACTAACCCTGCAGTGCTATGTCTAAAAAGCAATGGGCTGAAAGTTTCAGCGAGGCCTCGGACGCTGAGCTGGTTGCGAGCAGCGTGCACACACAGTCGTGACAGGTGTCGCACCACGCTGAGGAAGGTCAGGCCGTACTGGGCGGCGCAAGTTGGAGAGCTGGCCACACCCAGTAGCACCCGGGCGCACTCCTCTGGGTCTCTGACCTCTGAAGGTGGACAACAGCAGTGTAAAGTTTGGCATAAGACACCATGTCAAAGAAAAAACATACTCAGAGTCTGCAAACTATGCCAAGAACTATTTCAGAAAAAAAAAAAAAACAGTAAAACAAACAAAAAAGAACCGCATTAAAATAACATCAAAATCAAGTCAAGAAATGACAAATAAGTAACCATAACATTCAAGAAAAACATCAAAATACAAAAACCTAATGAGGATCCTATGTAAGAACACGAGAAAGGAAAAAAAACCTAACATGGACCACAATAGGAACCAAGCAAAAAACATGGACCAAGTCACGCCACATACACCTTAAAAAAAAAGAGAGAGTATGAAAGTTGACGGCACACCTTGCACTGTGTGGATCATGTCGGCCTGCAGCGAAGTTGGCAGGACGGGCCCGGGAAGGTCCTGCAAAAAGCGGACAACGCCGTCGCACAGGGACGACACCTCCATCTGCTCCAGGTCTGAAAACAAAAATGGCCCGAGGTTACGAAAAGGAGGCCGTCGTCAAACCTCCCTGCTCGGGGATGAGTGACTTCCTCACCGGCTTCGGCCAATTGCCTCGTGTCCAAACTTCCTGCGCTGACGCCGCGGTACACGCCAGGACTGTCCACACCTGCATACATTACATACATTTCTTTAAATATCTAACCAATTACCTTTTGGAATAAATGGTATGTCTAACTGTAAGATTGTTTATGTTAACAAAAAATACCTCACTATTTTTATTAATTATAATGAATGTAATTGTAATGAACCAACTATTTACTATAATTTGATCATTTGCTTATTCTTAATTAAATTACCATTATGGAATAATTTATTTACACTTAACAATTACTGGATTTTAACTTAATCATTTTGAAATATGTGAAATTATTCTAATTATGCTAATAATGATGAAGATGAATAAAAAGCATAATACTGTACCTTATTTATAATTAATGAACCAATCTTTATTTTGAAAAATATCAAATGAGTAAGTTAAATAGTTCGCTTGCAGATTAGGTCATTTTAATTGTACAATTTATAAATGAGTCAATTATAGTTCTATCAGTTGTTTTCAAAAATAAGTAAATGTTAAAACGAGTAACAAGTATAATTGGCCAATTAATTCAAATACGTTATTTTTTTACATTAATCATTGAGCCACATTTTATTTATATTTAATAGTTAGCTAATTATTTATTGAAATAAATTGCAAATGCTTATTTAAAAAGTTTGTTAGTTTAGTGCTGATAATGTATTAATCCATCAACTTTCTAATAACCAATTATATACTTAAATAAATAAAACCGTATTCATTTTAGAAATAAAATAAGTCCTTCTCATCTTTAAATGATGTTATTTTTATTATAGTAATTATAATTACTATAATTTTAAAGAAAAAAAATGTACAATCGCAAATGTTACAGGACTTGTATGTATGATAAGTCAGCTACAAGCCAAATTTTGTTGAGAAAGCCCATCGCCGTACGGACGCTGGTGTCCGTACCTTTGCTCTCGATGGCCTCCATCAGTTTGCTAAGGAGGGGCGGGGCCGTGTCGGGCGGCCCAAAGTGTTCTGGGAGATCTAGCAGCGTGGCACCTGCAAGCGGACAACACAACATGAGTCAGTTTGCCATGGTCACACAGAAACGCGCGCACACACGCGCACGCACCCTCAGACTCTGAGTCGGTTCTCATTGACGCGGCGGACGGCGGCCTGGGTGGGCGGGGCTTGGGCGTGGGGGGCGACATCCTCTTTCTGCCCACAAATTCCACATAAGTGCCCGGGAAGTCACCCTTTTCCTGCCAGGGAAGAGCATTTAAAGTAATTTACTGATATTTTAACAATCAAGTACTAAATTGAACCATCACTTTTGATGAATTGATCGTATTAAAACTGATTTCACGTTATTAAACAGCCAAATGAGCATGAGGGGTAACAGGTATTATATATTATACAATATATATTATTGTTGTTCAGCATAGTGTGTTTGTCTTTAAAAATATGAGTGACGTGAGAGTCAGAAAATGATAGAATGTTTGCCATGTGAGTTCAGGTTTGCAGCTGGCTATTATAAAATTTCAGCATATGATTAGTCTATTTTCATTTCTTCCAGTAGAGTAATGCATAGTATTCATATACACCAGCGTTCTACTGCCGTGCTTATGTGACACCTAATATGGAATCTTAATCCATTAGACAGCAATTGTTTTGGTGCGACATTTCATTGAAGGAAATAGATGGAAATAGACCAACAGCTGAAAATCCAAACAAGCGAGTGCAACATATGAGCAGGTACGTTTATCATCAGCTTTCTCGGCAGAAAATGCATGCATAGCATGGATGTCAGATACATACATAACATATATATATATATATATATATATATATATATATATATATATATATATATATATATATATAGTGCTCTTGTTTGTGTGTGTCCCCGACGCAAAATTTTTGACGGGGATGCATACTTTCAAATCAACATGTGTCCATAGGAAACATTGTTTTTTGACATCAAAATATTAATCATCGTCTATCGTCTATCTACTATTTTATTCAATAAAACTTGAAGACTTTCGAACATTTTTTACAACTTCGTCCGCCATGTTTGTTTTGAACTTGCGGAAAACAAAGAACATCAATTGAGAAATCGCAGCTTTGTTTACATAATTGTCATAAGCCTCATGGTGTAAATCTTGATGATCAAATAGATGACAACTAGATTGTTTTCACGACAATGCTTCCGGAAGTACTTCCAAAATAGGATCACCCCAATGCCTTTCGTTTCATACGTTGCCACATTTTATTTTGAAGCATTGTCTGGCTTCCTTTAAAAGCAGCTGCGTCGCCACTCAGATTTCACTGGGGCACATGTTAAAATACTGATCGGCTCCAGTAAAAATTTAACCAATAAAACCTAATTCAGTTAAGAGCGCACATTCCAC
Source organism: Hippichthys cyanospilos (assembly GCF_059441005.1). Taxonomy (NCBI): domain Eukaryota; kingdom Metazoa; phylum Chordata; class Actinopteri; order Syngnathiformes; family Syngnathidae; genus Hippichthys; species Hippichthys cyanospilos. The sequence continues at coordinate 12,287,154 of NC_142369.1, read as the reverse complement.
ATACTTCTTAGTACAGTAATTTGTTGCTACTGTATTCACTCCACATAAACAATGCGGACATGGCTAATTAATATGGTAATTTGTTCATGTGTAGCGACCTCAGTTGACATTATGTACTTCCGTGAACGCAGGAGGTAGAAGCAGGTGATGATTAGGTGTGTGAATGATTTTTAGCCTTTGTGTGCCCTGCAATTGGCTGACAACTCGTTCGGGTTGTTCCCTGCCTACTGCCCATAGACAGCTGGGGTAGACACCAGCTGGCCTGTGACCCAAATGAGGTCAAGTGGCTACAGAAAAAGGATAGATGGATGTAATTCTGATATTCTAGGCATGTCTGTCTTAAGTTCATGCTAAGTTAGCTAACGTTATTCCTTGTGTCAAGTCAACCATATTCATCTGCAGTACAAACTGTTAAGGGAATTTGCAGTGAGTTTCATCAGCATGAACCAAAATGCAGCTTACGGTCTGTTGGCTCTGCGTCGATAATTTTAAGTAAATTTAAGTTAGTTGACAGACATAGCCTCTGGATCAGCGGTGTTTTTTTTTTTTAAATACCAGTGGCAAGTCAAATAATACCCAATCAGGTAACAATGAGCCAGAAAGTAAAGAAGTGAAAACGAAACGCTACAGAAGCTCGAGAAGTGGAACAAAACAGAGATGTTGAAACTAAAAAAAAAAAAAAAAAAAGAAACACTCAAAGTAAAAAGCGGACTTTCCTACCAAAATGGACTGTTATATCAGTGATTGCGATATAAAGGAAGCAATAACGGAGGCAACATGCTGCAAAGAGCTGCAAAGCTAATTTTGTGACAGCTTTTGTTGGTTTTTACTCACGTCTTGTAAATGCAGTTTGAAATTTTGACTTCGTTTGTCCTTTTAGCTGTGCAATTTTAGAGACTCTAAACATTTCTGTTGGGACTCATAGTTTTTTGTGGAAGCAGTGCAGGAAAGAGTTACCGGTATATTATTTACAATGCCTCAGCTATACAAAAAAATAGCCCAGGTAAACACGTCCTGGAGATAAAGTTACAGCCCCAAAGGAGACTTCTGGTGTTCAAATAAAAATTGTGATACTATGTGTTCTGTTTTCCTGAAAACTAAATGTTAAGATTTGCTAGCTAAACAGCACTAAAAGCTATAAAAACACGTAAAAGCTATCAGATGATAAATCTTACCCATCTGCTTAAACTGCCTTCATTCCTCACACTTTTGATTCCTCAGAAAGGTCAGCCAACGTTTAAATCGTTCCACAGAGTGCTTGAACTTATAGTGAAATTTTCTGACTAGTAGGGTACATATATAGAGTGCCGTCTTTTAACTTATGTCCAAAAGTGCGAACCTTATGCATATTAATGAGCAAATATGATAAACCGCATTAACTGTATATGTGAAGTTGCAGCAGCCGTGTTTTGTCCTGCTTTGCGAGTTCAAAACAGAGATGATTAAACGACTGCCAAAAATTCACCAATTGTGCCAACAGGTCTTTTGATACGCCCTCTTTGTATCCAATCGTGTTACAGTGTTTACTATGGTGACTACGTCATACCTGGGTGGTTTCGTTGAAGCCAGGCAGCCATCCGATCTCGGAGGGTCGCTCCTCGACGCCGGCACCGCAACCAAGCACCAACAGCGCCCCCTTGCTGACCAGCAGCATGTCTCCCACGTGCAAGTCGATATCCTCCTCGCGCTCTTTCTTGTAGTCATACAGTGCGCGGTATTGAAAGCCCTCCGATGCCATGATGGCAGCGGGTGACTATGGCTTGACGAAGCAAAAAAAAAAAAAAAAGAAGTCCCTGAATGCAAATTCAAATTTAGCCTGAGAGGGAGAGCTTAATGTGGAGAACGGCGTGGGAGAAAATATGGCATCTCCCCCGTCTCCATGTCTGCTATTGTCCTGTCATCCTGTTATCCAGCGCCAGATGGCAAGCTGCGTCTCCGTTCATGAACAGGAGTCTCAGCTGAGGTGGAGGCGACATCGGGAGACGACAGCTATACCTGCGAAAAGACAGAAAGTCAGGTAATGACAATGCGATACTAACAAGGGCCCCGACTTTTTTTTTTGTTCGTGTTGATTCTGATTATGATATTTGGCAAAGTAAAATCCAATAACTAATAAATAGACTGAGTACTACACTTACAGTAAAAACCGTACAATAAAAAAACTGTAAAATTGGTATCAAAAGCAAAACATGACTGTTTTACAATATCTAACATGAAAATAAAAAAATCCTAAATTGGTGCACATATAATTCAATGTAACACTGCAAAGTAAAAATAACAAATATTACAAACAATAGACTTGATAAATGATGACTGTTGCTGGATTAGTGTTGCTTAGAAATGACATGATTTAACTATTACTTTACATTTTATTTTAATTCATACATTATTCGCACTAAACCAGAATTCTTTACTGTTATTATCCATCCATACATAATTTTAAAGCAAAGCGTAAGAGTCACACAATCAATCATAAATATCTAATTTGACTGTTTTGGTGAATAGGCTTTATACTTATGGATAGAAAAACTGAAATCTGAAAAAGAATTGAATTGTGTAAAGGTTAGTTCAGCTATTCCTCCATGTTCGTTTCACTTAATCTGTAAACATACCCTTGATCAGTTCCAGATACATGGATTTTGCAGATTTATGCACAATGTTCCTTCCATCCACACGCCTACTTCCAACCAAGAGAGCTAACTTTTCCTTAATTCCAACCCACAACAGAAACGACTAGAAAGGGGTCTATTAAAGTCTGCTCATGTTGAGATGAATGTCATCCCTTTTCCCAAAAATTTGATCAGACGTATTCTTTTGGATTCTGAATAGGACAATCAATATGGAGTATCCAAATTATATTTGTCAAATTGTAGGTGGTGATACAATGTTCAATTTTCTAGTGATGGATTTTTTTTCTTACTTGCTGCCAAAAGGGCCTGCAGCAGCATTAAGCCCCCCCCCCCTACAAAGAAAGCACACCACATGATGACCCAGATCCACACGTTCAAAATCCAGAAGCATTTGCAGCAAGAACATGGTGCTTACTGTGTTATTATTTATTAAAGTTGAACCAATATCAGTTAAGTTTGCAGTATCTACAAAATAAATAAATGTTTTCCCTCACAGCTGTCTTGATCACGTTTATTTGTTTTTGTTTTTTTTGCAATATATATACTGTATATTAATTACAGAAAATGTGAATACAACGGTCTTAAACAACTTAACATGAGTATATGCATTGAATGAATTAATTATCATTATATACATATTATATACACAGCGGGTGTTATTTAGACTTCTTGCTTAGAAAACGCTTTACGCATTCACAAATGATTTTACAACAGATATCTGCAGTTCACATTTTTTTTGTTATAATCCTACCATCCATCCATTTCCCGAATCATAAATATACAGTTTTTTTATTGTTCTTTGGTGCTCTTGTCGCAACTGTTGTGACGTCACGCGTCAGCTGACCTACTTAGACGTGCACAAAATCGAACAAATGATTTACTGTCTTCTGAAGGCTACGTGTCAAACATCTGCGAGTGCGGTCATTTGAACGTCGTTGTTGATATTTCGAGAGAAAACGACAAGAAAGTGCAGCAAGGAGCAAGAACGAAGACGAAAAAGGAAACAGGAAACCACAATGCGTGCCTCTATTAGCTTAGCCTGTTAGCAGCTGCCACTATTCTCCTCACCTTTCTAGATTGCCAGTGAGTGTCGAGCAGGACACAAAGTTGACTTCATGATGCGTTGGCGAGCGCAGGAAACGATAGGAAGTGATCCGGGGGTTGAAGTAGCCGATAATTTGGTGTATTTTCACTTGAAAAATTGCTCTCTCGCGATCGTCCCGACTGGATTTGGTAGACAGCTAGACAAGTGAAGCTATCGCAGATACGAAGCACATCCGGCTAGGACTATCACAGTTAAATACGTAGAACTAACAAAAAACGAAATTTTAATGTTTAATGTAATGTTTAATTTAATGTTTAAATACGTTACACAACTTAACATGAGTATATGCAATAAATGAATTTATTAGCATTACATACACAGAGATAGATGTGCGTGATATGAGTGAACGAGAGGACACACGCCGCAAGATTTGTCAAATTTATAATGATTTTCAAAATAAAACAAGTCCACACTTGGGCAGTCTGATGCTTTCACTGTCAGTACCCAAAGTTGTACCCAAGTGTGATTTTTACGAATATTTCGTCAATTTGCTGAATATTGGATACATTTTTAACAAACAATGTGTCTTGGAGACGTTTGGGTAGGGTGTGGGAGGCTGGGCTCTTGCGTCACATCCGGTAACCCAGTTTTCTCATGTCAAGCTTGAGGCTGCGTAGCAACAAAGAAGCGAGCGTGAGCGTGGAGAGGGAAAAAAAAGAAGCGAGCGTGGTGGGGGTGTTACGAAAAAGCAGAGGCTGCTTTTGTCAGTGCGAGTAAAGTGCAAATTTGAATAAACATTCATTCACACGCGCACAAATTAAAAATAACACGAAGTAACTTATGTTAAGATCTGGACGTCTGAAACTAAGTCTGAGTGCACCCTTCTGCCACCACTCAGTTACATAACAGTGGGTATAAATTACGATAAAAAACAGTATATTCATCGACAGTTTTTCCGCAAATAAACACATCAGCAGTGCTAGCCAACGTTCTTAAGCAACAAGAAATAAAGTTGAATGTATTTTAAGTCAAAAGGTAAGCAGAGCTGCAGTGTTGCTAACAATTACCAATATTACCTACCGATTATTACACCGCTTATAAACAGTTGGGAATACAGCTTTCGGTTTCTGGGTAAAAATTTCAGGAGTGCGCAAAAAGGCTCTTGCGGCCTGGTAATGAAATACTGGATCCATCAACAAACGTGCAGTCGCCTTTCGATGGGCACTTAATTGAATCAACTAAACAGCGTTAGCGTCCCTTGAACAATAATGTACTTGTTTTCTTTGGAGATGTGTCCATCACTAAAATGGTTTCATTTTCTTAGTTTGCTACTTTCTTTCCCACACAGTGCTCGACTTAACCCTAAAAAAGGTAAAATTCTTGATCCTTGGTGTATTTTGATGAGAACATTTATAAAAGACACATAACTGTTTTAAATTGTTTAAAAAAAGTGCATGATATCATCTTTAATGGAAACATAAAATACATTAAAATGAGTACATGAAGAAATACATGATATTACAATTTTTGCAATTAAAATTTTGACTGACTTGACATTAAAATTTCATCATTTCAAATGTAATACAAGACGTTTAATTTCATTATATATATATATATATATATATATATATATATATATATATATATATATAAAAGGAATATGAGGTCATTTTGTGGCCACTATTAATTCTGTGAGTTTTACTTCTTCTCTGGCTTTCTATGTGTCAGTCAAGTCCAAAAGAGAAAGTTACCTTAAAAAGAGATCCTAAAAAATAAAAGCAGTGACAATCCAGCCATTTCAGTATGATTCCAGCATCACCCGATGCTCTATCCATAACACAACATGTTTCAGATATTTAAAAAAAATATTTGTAAACTTTGCCAACACATTATTTCATTGTTTTCGACACAACTGAGAAACATTCCCCAAGGTTTTTTTTTTTTTAACTTCAAAAGATTCCAGTGTCATTTTATGACATATTTGCCATATGACGCAAGCTGAAGCTCCACGTGGAACATGCTAAATGTGATTTTCTGTTGCCATGGTGCAGAGCGGGACGCTACAAACTAAAGATGTCTCCCAGCTTGTGCACACACAGCCTGATGCTGCCAAACAGCTGCAGATGCTCCTTTAGGAAGTGGCCCACCTGCTCCGAGTACGCCACGTCGCAAAACACCCAGATCTCACCTCGCTCGCGCTGGATGTTGGCGTTGCAGGTGGGCAAACCGTCAACTCTGCTTAGAGCCCGCCACACCTGTGGCGATGAGCAAGATATAGGATTAGCAAACATCAACAGGAATATATGCTAAAAGCATGTTTGGTAGTAGAACGTATCAAGCAAATCTCACAAGATGAAAAAAAATAAGCATAACGCATAACTGCAAATTCTTGAAGCCATCAGACACACTGATGTCACATACAGATGATATGTTTTCACCTGCTCGATATCCCCTGTGGCTCCACAGTTGTGCTGGCTGATGACCCATTTGGACCTCTGGTGCGGATGCAAGGCATGCAAGGATACGGTGTGTCGGAAGCATTTTGAGAGCGATGCCGGACGGCGGCACACGCCTTTGGAAGCCAACACGGCCCAGGATCGTTTGATTGTCACGCTCTTGTCAGTGGAGGGCAATTTTGGGATCCTGCAGATACCTTCTTTTAAAGCCTCTGGGTGACATGTTACATCACCTACATTGATAATGGGTGCACGTTTGGCTGGTCTGATGGGTGGTGAGCGTTGTGCTGATGAGTGCAAGAACCATGGCGTGAAGACAGGAGGAACCCGACAGGGAAAAGGCGCCAGGAGCTTCTCTGTGATTGCAATTAAATCATTCAGTCCATCAGAGCTCTCGAGATGATGGTGAAGAACAACATCCTCCATCACATCACCTCATCTTCATCCTGCACATGCTGAAACAGCAAAATGTTTTAAACATCATTGCAGGAACCGGGTGTGCACTTGGTAAATAGTCAATTCACCTATCAATGCTTACCACTATCACGTAGCAATATATATATATACTTTGGAAACATACTAAATGATGACTTTTGAAGCCTCGTTGGCCGGTTGGACAACGTGACTGCTTCAAAAAGTGGTGTGATTATTTAGCAGACATTAAAATTATTTAACGGCCACAAAACGCAAAGGTGCTCACCAGTCAGCTCACACTTTGTGGATTTTGGACTGCTGTTACACCCAGGTGTGCAACTGCAATCTTTTTTTTTTTTAAACGTCCGTTGTTGCAATGGAACCTGCGCTAAAAGCAACATTTTCCCCTGTTTGGGAAAACATTCTAACACACTGACAATAACGATTGCACTTCTGGCAAACTATGATTTCTGTTATAATCTATTTATTGTTGTTTATATACAATTTATTCTATTTATTGTACATATTAATGAGCCCCAATCAGGGCAGCGCTCCCAATTTCATTGTACACAATGACAAAGTAATTCTTATCTATATTTATCGATTGCTTCTAAAAAGGTAAGATTAGTACTGGAGAAGCTGTTATTTCTAAATAAAAATGAATAACAAGAAATCCTTATAGCACTAGTTGTATTTTGTTCAGATACACATTCATGTCATTCTCTTAAATAGACATAGAATCTAAACAATGTTGATTACTTGGGCTTTTGCACCACTTGATGTGCCATAAAGCAAACGAAACACTATGAAGTTTGGAACCATGTGCAAACCAATTGGCTACAAAGCTTGGAGCCATGTGCAAACCAACTGGCTGCAAAGCTTTGAACCATGTGCAAACCAATTGGCTGCAAAGCTGCATTGCTTCACAAAGCTTCATTTGGCCATCACTGAATTTCGTTGATTCTGACAGTCCTGGACAAATTAAACATGTGTTCATTATGCGACTGAAATGTGATAGGACAAAAAAAAGTTATAATAACTGAATAACTGGGCTAAACAGATTTTTTAAAGGAATAAATATCACAAATGAGTAAATATAATACTTTAGTAAACGTACAAAATAAATACTGTTCCACGAATCCCGGCTAACGTAGACGATAATACCCATTGCTGCTGTTAGCGTTTAGCAATTTTGTCGAGAAGACCTTACAAGTAAAACGTCAAATCTGTATCGTTGGTAGTGAGACAATAGAAGCTAACAGTTAGATGTGGGCATACACATCGCACGATCGAACCTTATTTCGCAGAAGCACGCACATTTAAAGTACATACCTTCACGTTGGAAATGGTGAAATGAAGTCTATTTTCTAGAAAATACGGACATCTCGAGCTCTCTCGCGATACTTAACGCAAGCCCGCAGCAAGAATTAATCCATTTGACTTGTTCGTGCTCGATAGGCATAGACGCGTGTTACGTATCCCTACTCGCAAGCCAAAAGATAAGCGGTGACGGTCTTAATAAACTGTAATCACACAAAATAATAAACTCTTAACACACACGAACTACCGGCCATTCTGCCGAACATCTCGAAGTTTCTCGCGATACGCGAATGAACCACGCAGCGATCGACCATCCCTAATGAGACAACATGGATCATTTCCGCAACGTAAATTTCATTAATGCATTTGTTGAGGGTTCGTCTTTTAATGAATGTCAGTTACATTCAATAAGCAGCCAGTCAAGACTATTGGGGTAAACAAAGAGGAGACTGATGAGTTTGTCAACAGGACATTTTATTTCATAGTAGTGTGTTCTCAAATGACAGTAATATAGTTGCTGACTTGACGAGCAGCGCTGCAGCTAAACTCACAGCGGGACTACTTGAAGCAAATGGTATTTTTCTTAGTCGTCCTCTTCTTGTTCCAAACAGAAAAAAAGCACAAATGTGGCAACACATGGTGCAAGGTGATCAGATAGGTGGGGATTAAAAAAAAAAAAAAAAAAAAACATTAAAAGAGGGGGGAAAGGATCAGAATATGGCACATTTGGTCCACCTTGGAAGTTTTATTATGTCTTAAAAACATGTCATAAACAGAAAAAAAAGAACATCTTAGTTGCACGTGTAGCACAGCATTAACGACAGCAGAGTGGAAACACGAGTGTGGGGAGCGCGAGTTGAGAACAGGGCGGGGAGCGCGCTAACTTTTAACTTGGGAACATGATTCAGCCAATCGCTTCTTTTCTCCTTGGTACAGTAATGAGGGTGTGGCGAGGAACTTGGCGACCAACGGGGACGGCGTCAAACATTCACAGGAAGTAGTCAGGAGTGCGTCTGGTCACATGGGGCTCGCCGCGGCGAGGGGCAGGGTCAAACTGAAGACTAGGGAGGAAAACAAATATGCATTATTGATGGTTTTAAATGGCTGATTGATTGACGACCAGCGCCGTTCCGAACTTACAAAGAGTACTTGAGGGTGTCGTCCAGTTCCATGATGGCCGCCTGGTTTCCGCAGCGGTAGCAGTAGTTGGGTGCGCTGAAGATAGTCACCACATTCTTGTCGTGGCCCCAGTTGTAGCCCTGCATGCACAACACAAACTTTAACACACCGCATACACCAAATCTAGTTGCTTAGCAACAGGGGCGATTGCAAGCTCACGGCGCTCCATCACCACGGAAACTGCATTTAAAGAAAACACAAAAAACAGTGGTTTTAAACGCCACAGGAGGGTTACCTCCATGACCAGCTGATGGGCACGTGACACCAGTGTCAGGCCGTTGGCATGGTTGAAGGTTTCAGAGATGTCCTGGCCGAAGGTGTAACCCGCACCTCGAGGGGAGATGCCCCAGCCGCCACGGTCGTCTGGGTCTGACCACAGGAGGTCACACATGGGGCCCTGTGATGAACAGGTAGGAAATCCATTAAGCACACCTAGTCATTCCTAACATTGACAACAATTTAAAAAGGAATCTGTACCTCATGCGGGACCTCTTGCAGGCGGTCCAGAGCTCGTATGTGGTCCAGGGTGTCTATGGAGGGCGACAAGCCTCCGTGGAGACAGAAGATCTACAAGAACAACAACAAGATCGTGACAAATTTGAACCCCCCCGGGAGGCGGAACGCCGAAGGGCGCGCCCACCTGTCCGTCGACCAGCGCAGTGAGCGGCAGGTAGTCAAACAGGTCTGTGAAGTACTTCCACACATTGGCATTGCCGTACTTCCTCAGGCACTCGTCATAGAAGCCGTACACTTGCGTGATCTGCCGGGACTCGTGGTTCCCTCGCAGGATGGTGATCCGCTCTTGAAAACGCACCTGAATGCACCAAAACGCACACGCAAACCATTAAGCCTCTTAAAAGGGACCGCAGACTGGGCTGAATATTGACTCATGTAATAGGTCTGTTTGTAAATAAAGGTCATTACTGTAAGCCACTCAATGGAAGAACTGACAGGAGATTTAAGGGCTTTTTTGGTTTTTTTGGAACTGCTTACAGCATTTTGGAACATCTAAGAATTGTGTGGGGACTGCTTGCTTGACGCCAAATTCAACTCCATGTTCAGCTATTTTAGAACAATTTTCCAGATCCCCTGACTCAGTCCACTCAAACTCTTTCAAAGCATCAAAAAAATCCCCTAAAAAGGTGGAAAAAGATTCGCAAATTTCATCTCTTACTTCTATGTCGCAAAACCTGCCATTTAAACAGGGGCCACAGTCTTTCTATTAGCACGGCATCAATCTATCTAGTTACAATAACTACGATGACAGACCTTTAGCGTGACGAGCAGTGTGACCGTCTCCACAGAGTAGTAGCCTCTGTCCACGTAGTCGCCCATGAACAGGTAGTTGGTGTCGGGGGACTTGCCGCCGATCTTGAAGAGCTCCATCAGGTCGTGGAACTGGCCGTGCACGTCGCCGCACACAGTCACCGGGCATCGCACCTAAAGTCAGCAATTAACATGTTCATGACTTCATGCTGGTATGTCTACTGCTTGACTACAATAATAATGCACGATGGGAAGTCTCACCTCCTGGACGTTAGACTCCTTGGTGAGAATCTCCTTGGCCTGGACACATGAAAAATGTTCAAGTCATGAGGTGTATTGTACCAAAAAAAAAAGTAAAGTAATAAATAGGCTATCATGTGAATGGTCATGTGATCTCCAAGCATCACACACACACACGCCTCACTTCTGTTGGAAATGTGTACTATTTCCTTCATTGCTAAATTAGCAATTCACAACAACGCAGTTTTCTATTTTCTTCATTGATAACTTAGTAAATCATAACGACTGGTTTAATATTTGCTAAGTACAGGACTTGCTATGAAAGGACAACAAATGATTTTCTATGTAAAGCATAAAGCTTGAGATGACAATCTTTTTAATTTCTTAAAAGAGAAAGATGAAAGACTTAATTAGAATGCAAATACCATGGACTAACGTAAAGGCTGAAATGAGAGATGACCTTATTGTCGTTCTTCGGCGCACTAATAAAAATTATGTGACAACAAGTATACATGCTGACACCTGAAAATGAAATGACGCGCCAGCAATGTTGATTTTTAATTCGGCTACTCGTCATCTCATGACATGACATTAAACAGTTGAAAAAAAAAATCCCGTCGTATGTAACTCTTATCGCATATTTTAGAATCTATAAAAGCAGTTAAGTTCTTAATGAGCCTCGTCAGCTTTGGGCAATAAAGCAGATGATCGATAAAGGCTGGGCGCGGTACATAAATTCATAAAATGCATGCGCACAGGAAATAAATCCATCATCTAGTTAACGGTTATGCGCGAAAACACCACCAAAAGATTTTAAACATATGTCACAATATGACATTTGTCCAGTCATGACTTAAAAGCGTAAAACGACGAGCAGTAAAACCGGCTCCGTCTATCGACTGAAACGAGGGCAATTGCCGTCTATTTGGAGCCTCCTACATTCCAAGACGACGATTACAACGAACCGATAGTTATCAATCGTTTAAAACTGAACCGTCTGTGAACATGATCGATGATAATTACGCGTCGGGAGCTGACCGGAACCCGGTGTGAATTAGCCCCGAGTAACCACTAAGCTCCAGAAATTAGTCTGAGCCAATTTCGCAATGTAGGCCAAAAGCGAGGCTTTCGAAATGTTAAGCGATTTAAACGAAAAAAGCCGGTGGAACTTACCTTTTCACAGAGTGTCCTCACTTGGTTTTCAGAAAGCTGCTTGCACTCGTTTAGCTGTTCAATCCATTGGTCTAACTCCTTCGTAAAAGCTTTGTCTTCCATGACAGCCGCAGTAGCTTCGCTAAACTAGCTGCGTTAGCTACCTTGAAAAAAAGAGGCCTGTTTCGAAGCTAACTGCGTTAGCTTTTAGCTCGCCGTATTGTTAACCCGACCCAGTCCCGCCAAACTGGTCACAAAATCTTCGATTCCACCGACAACTAGCGAGCCGTTCGGTCGAAATTGATCATGATAAACTACAGAAGGTGAAATAAAGACGAAACGAGACGGATTATATCGCCCAGGAGGAGTGAGGAGGTCAGAAAGTCCCCGTTGCGGCAGACCGTAGCAGCAGAAGGCAAGGGCTAGCCAATATGCTAAAAGGGCTAGCTACAATAACATCCGGGCATTTCAGGACCGGCCGCAGATGGCGCACAAGCGACATGCCGTGGAGGTATTGTGAATTGCAGCACTTTCTGATTGGCCCTTGCGGCAAAAGGGCGTTTGTCTATGACGTCACACGCACTTCCCGGTATGCAGTGACAAGGCGATACTGTACTTAATAATATTGCAAGTATCTTAACAGAAAAAAACTTCTTTTGGTAGAAGTTGAAGTAATCTTAGGTCATTTTATGTTATTGAATGTACATAATATGGAAAGAAAAAAGCAACCTATATTTGAAGAAAAAGCGATCTAATAATGTAGATGGCTACAATTTTGATCGTGTATTTATTTACATTGTTTATTTCCTGATTAAACCAGTTTCTCCTTTCACTCACACATATTCAGTCGTTAACCTTACCACAACAATACATGAAGGAATAGCCTTTTGCGTTGTGCTCTTCTGTGTACGTATTACATCAATGAGCAATTTATTTAGATTTTATTTTGGAGAATATTTACAAAAATGGCTAAGGGGATTGCATAAGAGTAAACTATTGATTTTATTGAGTACATGTTTTGACGAATAAAAGTGAAAGTTGCCACAAATAGGCCTATATGTAACAAAGTACAGTTGTATGAACTAAGTACAGTAAGTACAGTAATTTGTAATCCGTTACATGACAACATTGCCTCCCATAAAAATCTCAAAAATGGTTTATCCAATAAGTCCCATGACAGTATGAATTAAAACGACTAAACCGTTTTGCCTTTGTTACATCGCTTAATGTAAAAAGCATTTTTAACCTTATTGACGAGGTTTATTCTAGTTGATGTAAACAATAAACAGAGACGATTGCACAGCTCTACGATGGCCAACTCTTAAGGGCAGAGCCACCAGTTACGTACGATTCAAATAATTTTCTGATCAGCAAGCTTTGCTGAAGCGATTGTGATCATTTCAATCAAATTTGTTGGAGCAGGGAAACTTCACAAACATACACGACAGCTGTTCCCCTGGGACCGAGTGTGCGTGAATATGTCGAAAACAATAATTATAATAATACATTTAAAAACACAAGAAAAATGATAGGTCCTGTGAATTAATCAACTCTAACCGGAACTGGATGGGCGGTGCGTGTAGCGAAGCACACTCCACACATACTCAGTGAGAGATCGTGCGTAATGAAGCGAAGCGCACGAGTTTGTCTTTCACTGCAATAATAAATTCATATTATTGCTCTCTTGTTTTTATCGGAAACCCAAGACTGCGCAGGCGACAACGCGATCGCCGAAGATGGCACATTTAACGGCGAACCCCGCTGACAAGGAACGGTGAGTTGTTGCTAGCACGGCTAAAGCTAAGTGTGATTAACGTAGACAAAAGTTTTTATCTTAAAAACGGTTATGTCAGTTCATTTCAATTATCATTGAATACATTGCATTAACGTTTTGAAGAGTTACTCCAAATATACGTCAGGCGCATTGTTTTTAATTGAAATGGCGTTGCTGCAATGCATGTCCTTACGTGGTACTCGTACATTGCGGCCGCCAAGCATGACGTGGTCAACAAGACCCCTTGAGGCACTTTAGAGTCAAGTGAACCAGATTATAAATTATTTTACTTTTAAATGGTATTTACACTAAAGCTAACCATGTATAAACACCCTGTTGCTCACACAAATGAACACTGTTTTATAAGTGACATATTTCAGTTGTAGGTGTGATCAATGTCAATGTCTATTTAAAGTTTTAATTTTAATTGAACATATCCCAACGATTAAGTTTTGGATGTCTTCTATTGTTTTAAGTTTCCTAGCTCTCCCTGTCTAAATTCCCTTCACGCATTTTTTTTTTATTGCTGTCAGAAACTTTGGTCGTGTAATGTTAGCTGTTGACGTTTTAAGAGATGCATACGCTGGTGTTCTAGTTGGTACCGTCCGTAAATATTGGAATGTAAATGAACAAAACTCAAAACTTGCATGTGATTGCACAAAATTGTTGTTGTTTTTACATTTTAAAATTTTTTTAAAGCTACCTGAAGTCAATAGATATTGACTGTACATTCACAGTGGACATTTGCACAGATTTTTTTTTTCCACCAACAACTTTTACTATAGTTATCATTGTGTTTAAAGTAGTTACTCTTTAATGACCTGATGTGTATTTTGTGTGTGTTATGGTTAGGTTCATTTGTGTTTATCCAGTCTACATCAACAGCAAGAAGACTTTGGCTGAAGGACGAAGAATCCCTGCTGAGAAGGTGATACACTTACACCATTCTTACATTTAAAAGAAGTTAAAAAATGTAATTTTTACATTGTTCACTTGATGTGTGAAACAAAATGGACATCTCGATGCAGGCGGTGGAGAACCCTTCATGTACAGAGATCCGTGACGTCCTGACAGCGGCTGGTGTGAACGTCCTGGTGGAGGTGACAACTGGCTGCTCCTTGTGATGTTTTTTGCACACAGAGTCACCTCATGAGTGGATTGTTAATTGTTTTGCTATTCTGTGTCCAGAATAAAATGCATCCCAGAGAGTGGAACCGCGACGTACAATTTCGAGGTCGAGTCAGAGTTCAGCTGAAGCAGGCAGACGGCACCTTGTGTCACAATAGGTTTTCCTCGCGTAAGTGGGCCACATGGAAAGGACATGGGTAATACGTGGCAAAATGGACACAAACAGCATCAATTCCAATCCAAATTTGGTCTTAAATCAATCATAACCAGAAACAAGAGAGGGGCGAGGGCTGTCACCTCAAGCACAACTAGACTTAGGAATGGAGTAGATTTATCTCAAACCAGGAACAAGTATCAAAATCAATACCTGACCTGAAACAAAACTAAAAGTAGAACCAGAATTGAAACCATATGTCTGACAATAATCCGACTCTAAGCCAAAAGGACTAGAACCAGAATCAAGCAACCCTAACCCTAACCCTCTGGCAACACGATTTAAAACCAGAAGAAAAAACAACAAATACCAGAAGAAGAAACACAATTTGGACTAGGTCATAAACGAGAAGTAAAACCAGGGACGAAACTAAAGCAGAAGCAAAAATCTGGATTTAGATCCAGGGCTTGAATTCAAATTCAAACTAAAGGAAGGACTCAAATTGGGTAAGCAACGCAGTGCCTGTGGGCACCAGGTAACCCCCAAGGACCACATGATTAGCCCGCAGGTTTGTTCTTCAAATAGCTCACAAGTGATGAAATTTTGTTCTTTTCTAGGATTTTACAACTATACGTTTGCTACATTTTCATTATTACACTTGATTTACATATGTACTACAGCTCATTTTTAATTATTATGAGAAGCCAAGAACATGATCACGGTCTTCACTTAAAAGGCTATAACTTTAATGAACCCATAACAATAACATTATGACAGATACTCTGAGCAAATTTCAGAAGTATGTGTCAAATTGGTAGCCTTTCGTGTTACTCTGTACCAAAGAAGCAGCTCTCATTTTCCGTTTTTTTCCTGCACGAGAATATGAGCTGGAAGTTAAACCAGGAGCGGAATTAACGGGCTAGAATCAGATGTGGGAGCATCTGTATGACAATTAAATCATAACATAATTGTTAGCTTAATACTAAGAAATAATGTGAAACATCATATACAGGAGGTGGATTCTAGCTGAACATCTAATGATCATTATAGCTTTGTAAATATCTGCTGATTTGAAACTTATCAAGCAACAAAACATACACATGGATTATGATGTGGATGGATAATAATGTCCAGCAACTATTCTCTCTTCTTGAAGGAAACAAATATCAGCAGTATGATTCCACATTTGTGCACGTTACAGGCAAGGATGTGATGTTGTACGTGTCTGAGATGATCCCCAAGCTGAAGAGTCGCACACAGAAGAGTGGCGGTGGTGAGAGCAGCTCACAACAGAGTGATGGTGGAAAGAAGACCAAGAAGAAGAAGAAGTGAAGCCTCCTCACCCTATTTTTTCTTTACATCTTTTCTTTATTTGTTTTTTGTTTATTTTGGCATGAGCAGACGGTTTGTACCGTGTCTCAAACAATTCGGAACTCTTCACACTTTTGTTCTATTTTGAAAACCTTTGCAAGTCCTGCATCAGGACTTTGGTCTGATTTAAAAAAGAAGAAGCAAGCGGCTTAAAATTCTTGAGGAGCAGAAAAAAAAAAGATTGGTTATTTGGTTCAATTTTGAAATTAAAAAGTGGAATTAAAAAGTATTCATGAACTGCAAAAATTAACTGCTTAACTCCTCACAAATGCATACATCAGTTGCACAAAAAAAAAAAAAAAAACTACGGGATGTTGTCTCTGAAGTTCATCTCTGAACTTGGAAGCATTTTGTGTTTGGACTTTTGGACTAATTTGTCTTAATGTATTTGTGCTATAATTTATTAAGGCCATAGGATAAATTTTCAAAACCAGAATACCACCTAGAATCACAACTAGTCTGAGCCTAAAAAAACAACCACATTCAAAACCAAAAGACCTAAGCTAGAATCACAACTGAAATCTGCAACTGTCAAAACCAAATATCAAACCAGAAGGCAGAGAAACAGACTCCAAACCTGGACCGATATAAGAACCAGCATTAGATTCTAAACTCGAACACTTACAATCAAAACAAAAATCTGTACTAGTGACAAAACCAGACATAAAACCATAAGATGAATAACCTGAACCCTACTCAAAACTATGACTTTTCAACTAAAGAAACACAACTAAAGCCTAAACCACAAGATCCAAGACAACCAAAAGTAGAATCTGAAACAGCAATAAAGCAATTCAGAGTTAGAACCTGGATAAAATGTGGAGTAGACCAGAAGCAATATCCAAACCAGAAGCAAAAGCTACAGTCTGGTCTTCAAACAGATCCAGAATAAAATGAATTATTAGCTTATAAATTGTATTAATAGTGACAAAAAAAATCAAAACATAAATTTATTCATAAAAGACCACAAAATCTCAACCAGATAGTGACAAGGATCAAATCATATCTATTTGTAACAATATATTGTTACTGTACAATCAAAGAACTTGGATGGAGTCGTGGCCTTGAAACGTAGCATGGCCTTGTGGGATGTTTACCCACGTTCCTAGGCAACGGTAGCCTAGTGAACCGTGGAAAACGTTCACACGAAAGCCCAACAAGTGACGTCATCATTCGACACCAGAGGAGCGGTTGAACGGCTGCGTCGCCGGACTCGGACATGACTGGCGTTCACCTCGACCCGAGCCGAGCACCGGTTGCTTTCGGGCGGCTGGCCATTCCGGAACTGTTCGCTCAGCTGGTGGAGCCCGACTCTGCCAGGAGGCTGCGTGCTCTTGCGTCCCTGTGTGACCTCACACACGACCCCGAGCGACTTTATCAAGTGGTCACTGAAGGTAAATCAAAAATACTGTAATAAAACATGTGATAATGATAATTCAAAAAAATCTGCCTGTCATGCTACCCAGAAATGTCCACGAATTTTTTTTATTTAGTTTTTTACGGTGAGCCAGCATATCATATGGGTTTTAATGAGTAAAGACTAAAGAGTGCCAACGTGCACATTTTACAGGTTTTCTGGACCAATTGGAAGTTCTGTTGAAGGATGAGGATCCGGCGGTGAGGGCCAGAACCTGCGAGCTGCTTCATCTCGTCACGAGTCACAACATCGGAAGGTAAACATCAAGAATGCGAAGAATAATTGGAATGAAAACTTTGATTGTGCATTCTGTGATATCTCCAGCAGATGGCAGCCCCATCGGAAGAAGGGAAGCTGATTAAAAACAAACATTTGTCTTTTTTTCTTTGCAAGACTCAGTGTCAAAACCAAATGTCACAAATTTGATTTCCTTGATTGATTAACAGACTTCTAATATGATTCAAAAAGGTTTATTAGCACAATTGCATGCAAACACTATAAATCCAACAGTGGACGCTACATTCAAATAAAGTTAAGTACAGTTTTAAATTAAGCTCACGTTCAGTTCGTTAGAGCAGTGGTTCTCTCCGCTTTGTAAATAAAATTTGACTTGACCACTTCCATCGAGTGAGGAAAAGGCAAAAGAAAGGCTGTCCAAATAAAGAAAATACTGTACAAAGAGGATTACGTACATCAATTTTTTGTTTTGTTTTTTTGTTATGTTTCCACAAACATTTGCAATGGGGGTTCTTGGAAAATTTGCTTTCTTAAAAAGGGTCCCTGACTCCAAAAAGTTTGAGAACCCCTGCTTGAGAGACTTAACAGTGATCCTTCTTTTATCACGGGGTTTGCAAAAATACCTGCAGTAACCAAAATCCGTGAAATAGATAGAACAAAAAATTATATATATATATATATATATTTTTTTTTTTTTGGGGGGGGGGGGTTGGTTTTTTGTTTTTTTGTTTGTTTTTGGTTTTCATGTTTTTGTATTCCTCCTCAGGGAAGCCCTTTTGTCCTCACCACTCCTGGATCGTCTGTCCCAGCTATTGGACGACCCATCTGCCCTCTGCAGGACACGAGCCCACCGCGTTATAAACAGCTTGGCACTGCTGCCCGCAGGTAGGCAGACGCACCTTGATGATATATTAGATTCACATAATGTTTTTTTTTATTTTTTTTTATGTTGATGCATATCTGACAGGCGCCAGAGCCTTGCAGGCTTTAGTTCCTAAGCTGATGCTGAAGCTGCAGGAGGAACAGGAGGAGGAGGAAGAGGAGGTGCAGGCCCTGCTGCTTTCTACCCTCAGCTGCTGCTCGCGACTGGACGCCGGGCCGGCCTTGTCCCACCGCGGTGTCACGCTCATCGGACGCAAGTTGTCACATGCCTGCTCCAACATCAGGAGAGAGGCAGCGGGAGCTATGATGGCGCTCAGGTTGAGACCCTTGCATCTCTATGTGTTGCTATGGCGGTGAAATGCATCTTGGGAGTTTAATTGATAACTTTGTGCTCCTGCTGGAACAGGAAGAAGTAGCGAGCTACATTCCATTACAGTAGCTTTATTTAAGTAATTTCTGAGCTAATTTTTAGTGGTTGAGTATTTTTAATGAAATATACTTTTTCTTCTTTTTCCTTATATTATCGACCTAAAAACAAAATTTCAGCTTATAAGAACACAACTTTGTTCACTGATTACTTATTCAAGTCTTTATTTGAACAGCTAGTATTACAAATTTTGGCTATCAGTGGCGGGCCGTGCGTTTCACATATTTCACACTCAAGAAGACATCATTGACTTGGTTCTACAGTTTGTCTGTGCATGTCAGTTCCAACAGTAACTCCTTTTTTTATCATGTTTGAATTCGCTTTAAATAAGGCTGAAAATGACTGCTCTACAGAAGCACAGGACACAGGGATTGTCACAGCCAAGCTTGGTTGACCTGCATAGCACTGCCTCCTATGCTGAGTATCCAATCACGGAGTGCATACATGTCACGTTCAGCGTGAGGCTTTCTACCTGGCCTTACTGTCGCTATCTCATGATCTGATTGGCTATTACAACTTTCGATTAATTTTATGTGCCCATTCACTTACAGTGCACAGACGCCAGCAACTGTTGATTCTGAAGGCCTCAGGCAGATTTTATACAGCCTGGCGACACAAGTTAGCTGAATTCTGATTGGATGAAAACTCTCAAAAACTACAACATTTGAAGGAGCGTACTCAAGTGGCTATAATATGATAATATGATACGAAGGGAACAGAAAATGAAAAAAAAAAATTATATATATATATATATATATATATATATATATATATATTTTTTTTTGTTATATATATATATATATATATATATATATATATATATAATATTTTTTTTTTTTAGGAAAAATTAATGAAAAATGACATTGTGTGCTAATTTAGTGTTCCAGTTGAAGGCAAGCGTCAGGTGTGTGAGGCGGCAGTACTTCCCGTCCTGGCGGACCTCCTACGAGACCAGGATGTGGACGTTCAGGCCAATGCTGCGGGCGCCATCATGAACACCGTGGTCATTACTACAGGTAATATCATTCATAACCAAGTGACGTCCTCTCGACCAATCAGCGGCCTCTTGTCCTCTAGGTAAGCATCAATGTTTGGAGCTGGATGTCCTACCGGTCCTGTTGCAGCTTCTCTCAGAACGCAAACAATACGTCGAAGAGGAGCAGCAACGTAAAGCGCTGGTCCTGTACTCGTTAAGAGCTCTCACCTCATTGGCTGAGGCTCCTGATGGGCGTCGCCGCCTGCTCCTGCAGCTCCCCCTGCTAGTAGGGAGAAGCGAGCCCCCCGAGGAGGACGCCGACATTCGACGCGCCGCTCGTACTGCCATCAATGTTGTCACCTGGACCCCGTGATGACGTTGGTCTAACCCAGAGTCATCAGCGTGACCTCAGGCACCAGAAGGCCCCCAAGAACCAAACAAGTAGCCCACGGTACTGCTCTAAAAAAAAGGTGATGCGACATTGTGATTACTTAAGAATGCTGCAGAAATAATCACTAGAAAATGTAAACATTTTCAGAAACCTACATCAATAGCATGGAAGAGTGTTCCATTTTGATACTCATTAATCTGTTTTTGGCTGTTAAAAAATTTGATGATTTTTATGAGAAATTCCTATTTTTTTTAAATGTCTTCACTTAGGTGAATTACTAAGAGTATTTAATTCAAGGTAATGTGATCAAACTTTCCAATGTCCATCAAACCGGTATTCTTTTGCATTTATCAGTCCCCATCATTTCTAATTTGAACAGTGGATGCGTTGGTGTTTTTCGTGGTTTTTCATATTGCTATTGGAACAATTAAATCATGCCAATATGATGTCACAGCCACATTCTGGCCGATGCTTTCTGTGATTTGTCTTCACCTGTGAAGGCCTTTGAAATTGGAGATTCAGGGTTATATACATAAAACTGACATGACATTCTGATGACTGCTAATGTGAATACTAATGTCACGGCACAGTATGTTGTGACTTATATTGATGATTGCTAATATTAATATGCCTATGTCATTGGGTTGTGTTAGCTTAGTGTTGCAATGAAAACTCATTGAAGGGATAGTGTGTAAGATTTAGGCCGTTTTTCATTACAGACAGCAGGGGGTGCTGCAGGTGCTGCATTTACCATTGTTCTGGAGACGTGCCACCCCCCCATGTAATATAGTTTCATGATAAGTAGAACTATGAGTATTCATGTATTTTCTGAAAAACGTGTTTTTCTGTATTTCTGCAATAAAAGTATTGCTTTGGCGCCATCCTGTGGGATGATATTACCAAGGTAATTAATTACGTTTTACTTTGGGGCGTTTTTTTTTTGTAAATCATTTTGTGTGGCATAGAGGCAACACAAAGTGTAATAATGTTTTTCACGCTACTATGAAAACGCAATTTGTGTCAGTGAGGAAACATAACAAAAAGATGTCTGATTGGCTGTGAAAGCAGCTTCAAGGACTATTTGATTCAGAATGGACTTTGAATGACTGACCCGCTGATCTCAATGGACGTATATTAAGGTCAGTGCACTCATTCAATTACATATAGCGCCTTATCCTTTTTGTAAGCCAAAAATGACAAAATAGCAGTCAAAACCTTTTAGATTTTAAGTTGATATTAATATTGTATTTGAAATATGAAATACTACCCACAGTATTATTCAGACATTTTCGTAGTGTAGCGTAAATGTATTTAATGTTTTGAAAGACATCCCCTACACACACACACACACACACACACACACACACACACGTACGCACACACCTACCTCGACACCCCCGAGGCTGCGGCTAATGGACTGCTCCACGCACATGCACGCACGCGCGCACACGCGTCACATGAAGCGGCGAGAGCGATTGCGGAGGTTCACTTTCGTTGGCTAGCTCACCCGCTGGATGCTGCTCACACGCGCAGGACGCGCGAAACGCGCACGCACGGACGCGCGCAGGCAGGTAAGGAGAATCATATTTCTTGAATTATGTCACGTGACCCGCATAAATGTAATATAATCGATATATGTGCGTGTGTGGTCGTGGTACAAGTCTATGTGTTGGATTTTGCGCTATGTATCGTGCGCGTGCGTTCCTGCGTGATGTCGAGGGAAGTGAACTTGATAGATGACCGTGACCGTGTGCGGATGCGCATCCATCCTAAAAAAAAATCGGGAGCGTCAACGTCAAAAGACACGCTTGTGAGTGGCGGGAGTTTGACCCGATGATTGATGTATGAATGATAATGCAGTGACGTAAGAGCGTGCGTAGGGTGGAGAGGGGGAGAGGAGGAGGGATTAAGGAGGAGAGAATGGTTTTTATATAACACTCTCAGGCAGACTCACTCACAGGTATAAACCAATGCAGTGAACCCCCGTTTATCACTGAGGCACGATTCAAACAAAACAAGATGCCAAGTGTTCTGGCTTCAATCTATTTATATGTCTGAAATCTTTGTTGGTCAATATTTATAAGTATGGGAGCACATGTCTACTGTAAAATGATCTAATAAATGAGATCCAAAGTCTGTGATGTGGTAAATGAAAAATAGCAATAACAAAATAGCATTAGCTTAGCATCAAAAAGCCATTTGACGGACTGCAATTTATTCCAAGTGGTAATATCGCATCACTTGATGCAGTACATTTACAGTAATTGGGTGTCTATGGGGACCACGTTAGGTGTTGTGAAAATCCCGAACAAATTAAATATAAGTGATGACATTGTTTAAAAAAATAGGGGCGACAGAACACAGCATTGTTATAGAAACAGCGTTCCTGTTTTCTGAGAGATTTGCACTCAGTCGAGTACGTGCATGTGTGTATTTTTAAAATGCTCACTTTTATTAGGTACAACTACTCACTAGTGTGTGGATATGTAAAAACGTTCCTTTTATTCGATACACCTGCCACAATTTAGGCTGATGCATCCTCACATCACACACACTTAATAACTGTGTGTATGTTTTTCAAGTTGGGCCAAGCGCAGAGCTGTCCAAACTCGGTCCTCGAGGGCTCGGATCCTGCATGTTTTCCAGGTTTCTTTACCCGACGCACCTGGTTCAAATGATCAGTATGCTCAGCAGATAACGATCCTGATCATTTGAATCAGGTGTGTCAGGGAAGAAACCTAGAAAACGTGCAGAATACCGGCCCCCAAGGACACAGTTTGGATGCCCCTGGGCTAAGGCAATCAGAGTATTAGCAACAACCTGGGATCTATATTCTAATTGAAGCAATCTTGGCAATATAATATCCAAAGTTGTGCATGTGTATTGTTAAAATGTCCATTTCATTAATTAAGCTAATCCGTATGTTCAACTAATTAGGTACACCTGCTCATGATTGGGTGTGTATTTGTGTGCACTGAAAATAACAATGTTTTTGGGCAATTTAATATTACTTGAATTCATCACAGCTTAGATGCTTCTCTTCTAATATTTACAAATTTCAGGTAGAATATAGAACGCGATTGATTTCAACTCGAATTTTGATGTAATTTCAATCTAAATCATGCATTTTCTACTCAAAAATGTACACGAAGGCAAAGTAATGATTTCTTGCCTCCCTCCTGATCTTCACCTCTTTTTCCCTTCTCATCACCGTCGTGCTTCCCAGCCGGGATTTAAAACAAGAACTTGAGGCAGATGTTCTAACCACTTTCACCCAATTCTTTCCATTTGTTGTGTGTGCATCATTGATTTCCTTGTACAGCATTTTCCCTTTTCCATCCCTTCTCCTGTGACTTACCTCCTTGCCCCTATTTTTCCTTCCCTTTTTCCTCATTTTTCAAAATCCCGGCTTGTGTTTTTTCGGCTTCCTATATGTGTCCTGAATAGTAGTTGTCCATTCTACCCGTGACTAAAATGAGCACAAATAAGCATATCTACATAAATCAAAATTAACTTAATAGCTTTGAAACCAAAATCATTAATTTCAAATAAACTGATGTAAAAAATGCACTTCAGAGGAGCCACATGGTCATGTCACGTTTTCAACTGTACAAGAGAATATGAGGAACATCATTATACAGTATTGTTGTTATTACGCAAACACAACAGCATTATGACAGCAAAAACATGCAGAACGTGTACATGTGTCATGTCGACATCACAGCACACACAAGAGCATGTGGTAGCTTAGTCTCCGAAGGCAGAAAGTCGCCCTGACTGACGAAAGCCCCGCTGCTTATCTGTGTGAGCAGCAGGGGGCTGAGGGGGGGTTATGATGCAGGAATGAGGCCACAAGTGCAGTCAGTGCGTGCGTGTGTGTTTAGATTGACAGAAGACACACAAAATGATTCCAGCGCTAGAATGTTAAGTCGCTGACCAAATTGACAGATGGACCCCACACACACGTGCATAACCACGATGTGTTGTCAAGGCGACAGCACCACAAGTCATCACGTGTTTATCTCCCAGGTGGCATCTCTTTTTTAATTTTTTTTTATTATGTTTATTTTTGGTACAAAGATAAAGGTAAAGATGATTCTGGACATTTCCCAGTGTCCCCATGAAGTCAATCACAACTTGGCCAAGCCAATAAGAGCCTCAGCCAATGACGGCGGCCGTTAGACGTCGATGGCATGTGGGTGTGGTCACATGTGTGTTCGGTGAAGATAAGCTATGAGGGGCCATTGGAGACAAAATTCAGGATTACCTCACACATGCTCTTGTGAGCACTACCAAAATGCTCTCACACACTGCTGAAATGTTCTCACACATTCTGAAAAGCTCTCTCACACACACTACTAAAACACACACATACTAATGAAATACGCTCACAAACTTTCTCTCACACACTACGGAAATGCTCACACACACACACATGCTCTGACACCCACTGTTTAAATTTTTACCCAGACTACTGAAAGGCTCTCACAGTCACACCACCAAAATGCTCTCACATTTATGCAGAAATCTTCTCACGTAGCCAAATGAATTCCTTTCATCTGCCATACATCATACATTTGCTTGTATAATATCCTAAAATACATGTTTCGGTAGTGTGTATGAGAGCTTTTCAGTAAAGTGTGAGAGGTAATCCTGAACTATAGCCCTGATGACTCTTTATTACAAGGGCACACAATGTGTGTGTGTTTGTGCGTGTCTATCTGTCTGATGTGTGCATTACTGGGTTTGTGATTGTGTGTGTTTGTGTGCGCGCGTGTGTGCACCCGTGTCTGTGTCTGGGTTTATGTGTGTTTCTGAGTTTTTGTGTGGCTTTGTGTTTTTTTTCATTTGAGTGTGTCTGTGTGTTTGTCAGTCAGCTTGTCTGCTTTGAATTTGTGTCTGCCTGTGCGTGTACAGTATATGTGTTTATATTAATGTGTGTATCTAATTACCGTACCGCATGTGTATTTATACCTGTGCATGTTTGTTTGTGTGTGTATGTGCTGCATAGTGAGTGTAAGTGCGTGTGTTTGAGAGTGTGTGTGCTGGATATGTCGTTGACTGCGCAAGTTTTGTATGTTTGGCTTCAAAGTGGGTCATGGTAATCTGCTGACTCAAGCTTTCACTTTCATTACTCACGGCTTTTTACAGCAGCTGTAAAATTTTCCAGAAACATCTACAGAAATCATTTTTAAGGGAAGGAGACGGAAATGATGTTGTTCTGTGAAAGCAGCGCCGACACGTAAGCCTCCGAAGCTTCCCGCTTGTCCGGCAAACATCAGCGGAATGCTGGCAGATAGCAGCTGGTTGCTAGGAAACGACCGGCAGCACTCCACCAATCAGCCGGTGGCGACATGCTGGAGGTGCTGCTGGCCTAAAATAGACCCTCCTGCCATCACACAAACACACACACACACACACATATAAAGACAAATTCCTACATTTCCCATAATGCCTTTTGCAATGACTTGTAGTCATGTGAAAATGAGTACATAAACTATTTTTGTATTTTACTTTTTATATTTGGGAAAAATGCAAAACCTTGGAAACAGCTGTATGAAATTTCCCTTCTCTTGTGCCATCTTTCTTTCCTTTTTTCTTTGTTTGGATGTAAATGAGCTCTTTAGCTCATTAGTAGCGGTCACTGATTGTCTTGATGCTCAGGTCCTGAGAGCACGCAGACCTTCACTTATTTACACATATATACACATAACACAACACACTGGGGGTTCTAATTTAAAGTGACCTTTTTGAGCTTTTGTTTCACGATAGTGCATTCAAGGGCTGTAGGACAAAAGTAGGATTCATCATCAATCCCGTGGTCGCTTAGCAATGATTCCTGTCAGTCGGATATGACCATAGACTGGGTTAGTGATATTATGGGATGGGGGTGGTGCCACTCACAGGCGTCTGAGTACATCAATGCTATCCTCCTAGACTAGATTTAGTGATCCTCATATTGATCCATTGTTAGTGATCCCTCTCTCTTGAGACTAAAACAGGAAGTACCAGCATCTTCTGTGACCTTGAACAAGTCAGCATTTGCTTCACTTTCCTTCTTGCTCCATGGTCAGCCCAGATTCCAAGTGTCCTATGAAGATGTGTGGGATTACAATACATTAGTGGTTGCACATTTGGCGACATGAGTTATTAAAATAAACCAGATTGATAACATTAACTTTGATGTTAGCGCTGTTGATATTACACTTCACAGTCTCCACTTTGCTGCATCGCTTCGTTTTTGTTGAACCGTGTGTCATCGGTGGAGATGACTCATCCAAATCAACATGTTAGATGATGATCATGTTAGCTCATCACGCTGAGATTACAATTCGCACTCTGCACCATATAAAGAGAAACAACATTTATTATGGGAGAGAAAGTGACTTCACCCCCCCAGATGACCAATGATTCATGAATAATAGCTGTCACTCGTGAATACTTAATGAGTGGTTTATGCATAATTAACTACATGAGAGCACAGATCAATACATGAGTCAAGAGATGATGAAAAGTTAAGTAGGCGTCAATCAAAGCTCATGTTGTACCGCACACGGTGTCTGTCATGAAAGAGTGTGTGTCTTTGTGTGTGTGTCTGTGTGTTTAATACACATGAGTAGACTATTATTTGTTCTATATTAGAATGACAAGATTCTGGAATGATCTCTTTGTGTTTCAGTGGACCATCCAGAGCTGAGGTCCATTGTGATGTTGTGTACTTGTTGCTTGTACACATTTGTGTGTGCGCATGTGTGTGTGTCGATCACATTTTTGTATTTGTGAGTGTCCCCATGCTCATCTTTTATCATCTGAGTATTTTTGAGCTCAGCATTTTAGCACAATTATAGGCGCACACACATTTTCAAACACACACACAAAATTGCTTCATACTTATCATGTACAATTACTAACTTTTTGTGTACCAGGGATTGACCAATCAGCTGCCACCATGATGATGATGCCAAAGGTAAACAAACATTTGTGTTAGCTGCTAGCATTAGCCATATTTGATTCACGTGTTGCATGCAGAGACCTCAGACGTCCCCGGGCAGCGTTCTGTCTCTGCGAGGTGACGCCAACGTTCCGGGATCCCCCGCCGCAGCTATCGTGGTGAGGGACCAGCTTCGACTTGAAAATTGCATCAGTAGCCCCCTTCTTCCTCGAATCCCGATCCTGTCCCCACCACAGGCCCGGGTAGATGACGGTGTGATGGTCTACAAGGATCTGGCAGCTCTCCCGCGGGACAAAGCAATCCTGGACATCGAAAGACCAGACTTAATGACGTATGAGCTGCACTACAACTACAGTCCACTGGAGGCGTCGGTGAGTCATTCGGCTTGCTCTGCAGAAAAGATGAAGAAGTTTAGCTCTTGTAGTATTTCTTGTATGTATGGTGGTTTAATTCTATACCAATTTGTTTTAGATACTTTAATTATTTTTTGTTTTATGCCTCTGTGTTCTGTGAAAGGAATCATATGTTGTTTATTTCTTGTCTAGAATAGCGTGCATTGCTATCCATCTATGCAATCCTAGTTCATATCGACCCAGTCCTTAGATAAAGCTGTTTACGCAAGAAAGTGTGAGCTGGGACCTTGGCCCAGCTGTTGGCGGCGCCCGGCTGGCTCTTTTTTGTTATGACTTATAATGTGCAATGCTTTGCTGAATGAAAAAAAAAAAAAAACAGGCGGGGACGGTTGGGCTTCAAACGGTTTTGGCAAGCATGAGAGTGAGAGCCAAGCCTTCCCTTTGCCGGCAAAGAAAAGTCAATCTTGGTTGGTTTGAGTTACTATTTTGCTGCTTAGCAGCTGGGCTTGTCTTAGTCTTCTTTGAAAGATTTCTCTGTCATGTTCTTTTAAGCTATTTTTAGTTTGAATATGTGGTTGTTGCATATTTATTCTGGCTTTCTATTTAGTTTTGTTGACTTTTTGTGAAAGGAAAATTCAGCCACAAAATTTTGACTCTGATTTTGAATGAATAGTTTAATTGTTGTAGTGTTACAATTTTGTTTTAATCGTTTTATTGTCTGTTGTTTTATTCATCATGTTTGGTTGTGTTGTGATGCTTAACGACATGTTTGTTGTCTGTTGTGCAGAGGTCGCTGTCTCCTGCCTCGTTCTCCCCTGCGACCTCTCCTGAGGTAAGTCAAAATTCACGATGTGTGTTTCTGCTTCCTCTTGATTTGCCTCAACCTTTCCAGGAGTCCAAGGTGTGGCTGGAGAAAGGTTCTCCTGCCTCCTCACCAGCTTCCAGTGACAGGAAACGCAACAGCGGCAATACCACGCCGTCGCCACATACACAACAAACAATTCACACGCAACACACTCTACATACACAAAACACACAAACTTCCAAGATCCTGCAACACTTCCACAGGCCTGGTAAGCTTCTTTTTTTGTATCAACTATACTGTACGTTGTAGGGGTGAGCAAAGTCTGCACTGTGGCCAGCAAAAAAATTATATTTCACTGGCCCACTACATATAGTATTATTTTATTTGGTAAGCATAAAATGTTTGATGTTGCACATTGAACAAACACAAAAACAATAACAAATTGTAAGTAAAGAAAATTCTGCAAGATTGAAATATTTTACTTTCCAAATCAACAAGCTCCCAACTCGGTTCCCATGCTGAAATGGGGGGGGTTACACTATTTAGAATGTATTGAACTTGGTGATGGCTATTAAGTGTGATTAATGTTAATTTTAATGTTGCAGACAATGGAAGTAACATCTACAAGAAGCCTCCCATCTACAGAAGAGGTCCGTTCATGCCATTCATTCGCTGTTAGCATCATGAGCTACTTTGACCTCACATCCGTGTGTGTGTGCAGGCATGTCATCGTCAGCGCTCACCTCGGGGAAGCATTTAGAAGATCTCATCATTGAGTCGTCAAAGTTTCCCGCCGCAGAGCCTCCGGATCCAAACGCCCCCTCTAAGATCGAGACGGAGCACTGGCCTTGTCCCCCTTCTGACGCTGTCTTTGGTACGATCCAAACATTAAGCTTCTCCTTTTCCCTGTAAAATACCTGAAAATTACGAGTTCATTCTCCAAAACAATAAGGCTTTATTCTTACAAGTCTACGTCTTCTCTGATAGCATGTGTATCCTGGTAAATTGACATTGCACATATAGTGCTTTTCTACCTAGCTCATTAATGCAGTCTCACACCAGTGGTGGTAAACTACATCATGTAGCCACAGCCACAGACTGACGGAGGTGAGGCTTCCATATTGCAGCGGGATTTGTTCCGTGACCGGACAACCCGCTCTACTGCCTGAGCAGTGTGTGTTCATCAAAGTTCTTTCTTTCTTTCATTCGGCTAACATGTTATTCTTCCCCCAGAGAAGGAGAAAGCGAGTCGCAGGGGTGAAGGCAGGCAAGAAGAGGAAGAGGAAAATGAGGAGGACGATCAGGTTTGGGGGTTGCAAGCTCTTCACAGGCAGGAACTCAACAAGGTGGGAATGGGCATGGCTTCCCAACATGGTGATGCCATGAGTGTGTTCATAATGACATTATCTATGTTTTGGCTTCAGATACAGTCCAACCTGGGTAAGATCATCCTGAAGGAGGAGCTGGAAAAGTCGGCAGCTCCACTAAGGAGGAAAACACGCTCTCTACCGGACCGCAGCCAGCACACAGGTACCATAGGTATCTTATGATGACGCCATCAAGCCCACTTCCTGTCCAAACAATCCTCACACAGTGGTTACTTGAAATAGAGTGCCCTAACTTTGGTGATTTACCATACGTGCCTGTCAACAAAAAAACGAGAGACAGCGAGAGAAAATAACATAATGGTCTCAAATGTTGGAACTGTAGTGACATCTAGTGGTCATGTTTAGGACCACAAATAATGGAAACGAAAGTGCTGTACAAAACTTTCAACGCAAATGTATGACGTGCATCATGGTTTACCAAGTCTTTGGTCTAGCCTTGATGAGTTTGACCGCCACACGGTAACTTTTTATCTCTTCTGCAGGCGCCCCTACTTCTCGCTCCGTTTGTTTCCCAGCATCCTCTGGGGCAGGCCTAACCAAGGTTAGCCTGTGTGTGTGTGTGTATGCGTATAATTAATTAAATGTGGCGTTCAGACACTAAGTGTTGCATTGTTTTTCCTGTAAATTACAGTTGCAGTCAACAGAATTCACCGTGTCGGAGAAGCCCGCTGCAGGTAACCCCAAGGGTGCTTCCAACCTGCGTGCTGTGTTCAAGTGTCCTAATGCGTGTGTGTTTGTGTGCATGTGTGTGTCTCCCGCAGGTGTTCAGGTAGAGTGTGTCTTCATCATTGTGCAGTGTGTCGGCCATGTTGTGGTGATGTTTGTGTGTTTGTGTGTCAGAATGGCGAAGCTGCGATGGACCGAGGCCATTCGCTGCCAAGTGTTCTGGAGCCCAAGGTAAATATGTGACCCTGTGATGACATCACACAGGTGGGCTTGTCCAAAGTGGTCAATACAACAACACTTTTTGTCAGATTTACCCTTATGAGATGCTGATCGTCAACCATAGAGGACGAAGTAAACTTCCTCCTGATGTCGACAGAACACGACTCGAGGTAATAAAAATAAAAACTGTTGAAAATGTTATCAGATGCTAACAGATAGCGAAATAGCATCCAAGCTAGAGAAGCCCAATTTGTTACTCATGACAATAGCTAAATTGTTACCATGCTAACACATGCTATGCCAACATACTGGCATGGTAATCCGTGTGCCCCGTAATCACATATAACGTATTAAAAAAAATAAAAGACGCAATGTTAACATGGCAAAAAAGCTCGTAAGTACATTGATTACGATTTTCCTTCTTAGCTATTTTCAATTTTTGTTTCAGAGAATTGAGGATATACTTCTAACACAGCAAGATTGCAACTCAATAATGAAAGCGCTTAAGCAAATCATTAATGCCTTGTATTCTGGTACTAACCCTAACCCAGCATGCCAGAAGATGCTAAGCTAAAGCTAATCTTGTTGCGTGTTCTTGCAGAGGCATCTGTCGCGGGAAGAATTCACCAGCGTGTTTGCGATGACTCCGGAGGAGTTTGAGCAACTTTCTCTCTGGAGGCAGAATCACCTGAAGAAGAGGGCGTGTCTCTTCTGACTGCCACGCCCATCCAGCTAAAGACTTACCCACTCCACACAGGCTAAAAAGCCGAAAGAGAAGCCAACATTAGCTTTAGATGTGATTGTAAAAACATGTTGAGCAGGTACCAAATTGTTGCTTTCACTGTTGAGAGGAGCTGTCAGCTATGCTAATTTTAACATTGGCGCAACAATGCTATTATGATTGCTAAAACATGTTGAGCAGTTACCGCAAAAGGTGGCTTTCAACCTGAAGGAAAGCTCCAAGGGAAGCTAATATTAGCATTAGCTTGACAAGGCTAATAGCGAGAACACAAGGGCCAGTTTATTGATGTTAACGTTAGCAGTGATTGCTAAAACATATTTATCTTCAATCTACACATGATGAATGTTCAAGAACATTGGTTCCCAACTTTTTTTTTGTTTTGTATATCGCTGAAAGCTTTTGACACACATACAATGAGTACCCCCTATCTTATACGGTCTGATGATTGCCCATAAGAACGTAATACAACTGAAATGTATGAAAATCCTTTCAGTTCGTCTCCTCAGTCACATTATGTAGAATTAAGAATTGACATTTACCAGTGTTATGTGAATGCAGCACGGGCACTACAGTTTTTCACAGAGACCGTACTTTTAACCATATGCCAAACGAGGCAATCCAAATACAATTCGCTATTGGTTTTGGTGTACGTAGAGCGGAATCTACAAAACTTGGGCAACTCGCACAACTCTTCCCAGTCAAGTAGAATGCCCTCAGAGGAATCCCCTTCCTTCTCCGTCTTTTTATTTCCGATTGGCATACTAACCTTCTGTATCTTTTTTTTTTCCGAATTTATTTGCGTTTGGCATCCAAACCAGAACCTCGCTCGGCTGCACACATGACACAAACTGACATCCAAAACGTGATTTGAATTTCGTTTGCAAAAGTTTTCCCCTCCTCCTTCTGTTGCTAAAGTAACATGACAGCCTCCATTTGAGCGGTGATCCCCATGTAATATAAATAGCGATTACTAGACTTCCAATATTAAACAAAAAAAATGTTGATTTGATAGGACACATTTATTGACACGACTGAAATTTATAGTAGGTTTTTAAAATGGATAGCTCCCTAAATATTACACATTGTCCCTTTAAACATTAATTTTCAGGCATTATTTTTTCATTTCAAATTCAGCAGAATAAATTTGCCATGAAAATAAACATGCAGTATAACTTCAACCATTTGAAATCAAAATAAATCGTGACATGAACAATACATGAGTCTCACCATGGAAGCAAGGTGCTTATCTTGCAAATAGAATGTTAAGTATTTTCGTTTACCTGCTGCAAAGTGCTTGAGTACTGTACACCTGGTTGGGAAACACTGTTCTCGGAGCCAAACGTTAATTACATCTATTGATGGCTACTGTCCAGCTAGCGGTTAGGGTTTAGATGATCTTATCTTAGCATACTGACCAGGACAAAAGCTAAAATCGGCAGAAAGAAAGTAAATTTAGAGAAACGATGTGATTTATTCATCAGCTTCTTTTGGGCTCATGCAGGCACATACTAATGACATCATGTTCACGGCATGTCATCCATTTTGAATTCTCTGCCAAGCAGTTGTCACCATTTTGAATGATGACATTTTAGATATTAAAAAATGAGATTAGCGCTTTGTTTTGATAGTTTTTGGAGTAAATATAAGTCACTAATGACATTTGTGTTGTTTTTATTTCTAAATTTTTGGATGTTTTTGATGAATTATAATGCTGAATTTTGTGTTACACGCCTGCTGCATGCGTGATCTTAACATGTGACAGGATCCATAACTAATCAGCATTGAATGAAACATCACTGTGTGCTCTCAGCTCATTGACATATATTCTTAATAATTTAATATGATACAGGGCCATTTCAGAGTAGTGCTGTTGTTTCTTATGTGGATGATGAATGTGATGTGAACGATGATCACAATAAACACACAATAAACTTTATATTTGTCAAAATGTGACTCCCAGAGCAGTTTTAGATTGAACCAAAACACAAATTTATTGATTTAAAAAAGCGATGATTTGTGCTTTTGTTACATGGAAAAGTGCACACCGATCATGACAAATGCCTCATGCGCGTCAACTCATTCAAGTCAGTTACTGTGTGTAGAAAACAATAAGTTAAAGGGTGTATGCCTCACAGTCATGTGATCTAAAAGATAATATTAATTAAATATTCATAAGGAAGTAACACAGTCACATCATTTGCTCACATGGTTGCACGTACCAATGTCACATGGTCACGTTATATGATCGCATTGCCACACGATCACATGGTCATATTGGCTAGGTTCACACTGCAGCCTGAAGTGTCCAAATTCCAATTTTTCTGTAACCTGTATCTGGTCTATGGCAGTGTGGACTACACATCTGATTTTTATCAAATGCGATTAGGGCCACTTTGGTATGGTCCTAAATCCGATCCGTATTCGATCTTTTGTTATGCCACTTCAATTTGAACGGTGAGGTTGCATTCATCCGACCCGCATGTAACAAACAAAACGACAAAGGTTATAATTCTGTGCTGAAAAAGTCGGGAGACGGTTCGAAAAACCAAAACAGCAATAGCGGATGAGGTGAAGAGAACGGAATGGAGGCGTATTTTGTCTTTCTGTCTCTGACCCTTTCCCTCCCTAATGTTACCGGATGGAAAATATTCAGGCTCCGGTATGACAGCCATTTGAACAACGGCAGGTACTTCTATAACCGCCAATGTTAAGCACACACGCTGTGTGTGACGTCACAGTGTCCTCAATACGCATGCAGGACAGTTTTGGGTCATTTAGCGTTCACACTCGGGTCACATTTATTTGAAAATTTGAACGACCTCACAAAAAAATCTGATTTCACAATGAAAAAAAAAATCGGAATTGAGCATCAAGCCTTGCAGTATGAATCTAGCCATAATCACTTTGTCACATGGTTGCATGGTCTCAGGCAGCAGCTTTGGTTTCCCATTCCTGTGAAAACAACAATCACTCGTCACAATGGCAACACGATAATACCGTAATGATATTTACCACCACACGAGTGACATGACATCACTGAAGACAAAGCAGATGTGGTTGAGCATAAGAACCTGACGCAGAAACAAGCAGCAGAAGAAGAAAGTGGGCATGCAGATAGATGCTGACCTTCCTCCTTTGGAAAACCTTCCCGTGCTCGATGAAGAATGTGGACGGAGCTCGTTTCAACGAGGTCTTCACGGATGCCGTGCGACGCAGGAATGGATTTAGCAGACTTGCCTAAATTGGCACCGACGAGAGAAAAGGAGAAGCCATTAGAAACTAGAAAGGGAAAACCAGAAAACATTAGAAAAAGGAACTACCAGAAAAGACCAGCAGAGCCCAGTCGAGTGGACACTAGCAAGGACCAGCAAAGACTGAGACAGCCCATTAGAAAGTAAGAAAGGTCAAGAATGACCATGTAGAGACCAGCAGAATCTAGGTAGGACCAAGAAAAACCACCTGAGAATGTAGAAACGACTCAAAATTAAGTGGGACCAAGAAAGTCTGATAGAAAACAACTAAAAGAGACAAGCAGAGAGCAGAGGAAAAACATACTAAAGATATCAGGGCTATTTGAAATTTTCAACCATCAACATGTGCGAGGGAAGCTTCAAATGAACACGGCGGCGGGCCTTAAAACTGCTCTTTACAGATTGGCTAGTTTATGTGGCAATCACCTGCGCCCGCTCGCTGCAAACGGTGAGCGACTGTCTGAAAGATGAGCGCTTAGTTTTATTGGCCGCCGACAGCAGGTTGGCTTCGGATCCCGCCCTCATGGTTACACCTTTTTTGCCCGTCAGCTCCAACTTCTGAACGCCTCGTGGCGCTACTTCAGACCATTTCCTGTCTGGAACATACCATACGCATACACACTTAAGCCAGTGAGCTTATCTTGTTGTTGCGATTCATTCATTTTGTGTTATTAATAACCCCTGTGAAGTCAAGCATGTAAGAATGTCTGACACCTTTGCTTTGCTAGCAGCTGATAGCTCGGGCTAAGTGTGCTAATGATGATCTATGTGAAGTCGAATGGGAACGATGTTAAACTAGTGTCCAGCGCGAAACTAATCTCATGCTAGCTCACTGTAGCTGTTGTCAGTGTATAATTGGTTACATGTACATGTGCTTTTACAACCTAAATAAGATAGCGCTTAGTGT
The DNA here is from genome assembly GCF_059441005.1 of Hippichthys cyanospilos. Classification (NCBI taxonomy): domain Eukaryota; kingdom Metazoa; phylum Chordata; class Actinopteri; order Syngnathiformes; family Syngnathidae; genus Hippichthys; species Hippichthys cyanospilos. The sequence goes on along the minus strand of NC_142369.1, from coordinate 12,251,412 downwards.
GCTCACTCAGGTCACGCTAATGACACAGCTATTGCTTTGTGCAGCCAAATATGCCAAAATTTGCAGCTACCTACTGATGTAAAGCTAAACACTTATGCTCAGCAATGCTAACCTAACTGAAGTGAAACTCAACAATTAGTAATCCTTTGACTGCCATGCTAGCTGTGTGCTAACTCACTGTGGCTGCTGAAGTTGGTGTTGCTGTAGCTCATGGCGGTGTCCTGAGAACTCTGAAGCTGTCAAATAAAATTAGAGAAGGCATCAATTAGTGAGGTGACAACTGTAAGATAAGTATTGAAAGTATTTGTTTTGGGCTGTACCATGTGCTCCAGCACAGAGGTGTTGGAGTAGACAGGTTGTGGAGATGGAGCAACAGAGTTGGCGTGAAAAGGCTGGTCCATGTATGTGTTCAGAGCGTGTCCGCTGAGGATGCAAACATCACAACAAGTATTTGTTGTCATGCATTGCGACGGCAAGCTTTTGATATCTTTCAATATCTTTCCACACTTTTCAACAGCATATTATAAGTTTTTTCTGCAATGTCATTCCACATCCATAAACATCATAAAAACGAATTCTATGTTTAGCATTTCACCATTTGCATGCAATTTCTTCAGAAACTGCAAATGTCTCATTTCGTTAAAAACAAATAAATAAGTGTTGCCACAGCAATGCTAACTGAAATACCTGATGTGCATGTTTTGTTGCGTCTTGCCCTCATGGCAACAACTCGCCGCGTCCTCCAGGAGGCGTGTCCATCGCCGCTTCTCATCTACCGAGCTCACCTGCGTGCACGTCATGCATACGTCACCTTTCATCCCTTTTTCTCCATTTCCACGTCCAAACCCATGTCTCACCTCCAGCACGGCCAGTTGCTCGCCGAGCATGCTCAGCGTGATCCTGTGTGGACGCTCATTGTCGGTCACCGCTTTCACCTCGCAGCCTCGCAGCTGTAACGTGTACTGAGGAGAGCGAGCCCGAATCCACCGTTTCTCGTCCTCTTCTGCTTCTTCAGCAAACATTTTGAGAATTCCTGTCTCTACCTGACACAGGAGGCTCTGCCACTGACAGTTCATCAGCACGCTCACAACACCTGACAAATATACAGCACAGCAAAATACAGTCAATATTTCGATGATGAAAAAACAATACTTTTTCCCAGATGTGATTTTAAAATTAGTTAGAAAAATAGTAAAAAAAAAAAGGACACTAAACACTATAGAAACACCTTGTATATCAGAATTTATTTACTTTTCTAGGAATAAAAAATAGGGAAAGAATAATCAAAAATAATTAAATGAAAAACTATCAAAAAGAAAGAAGATAGATTATAACCACAAAAAAAAACGGTATGTTTTAAATAGAATAAAACATTGAACAAAAGTGTGAGTTCCTCTATTTATTTTCCCACAACCAACAACAAATAGTAAAACAGTAATAAATATACATTTACAAATCTATGTCAGGTAGTACCTTTGTTTTTGTGTTGATGTGAAGGTTCCTGCTGTTTGGTGTGTGTCAGGAGCGTGCTGGACTGAACACACAAGCCAACAAACACTATAAGCACACTATACAGTGTAATGTCCATATCTGTTGTGAATAAACACACATGCGTGTGTGTGTGTGTGTGTGTGTGTGTGTGTGTGTGTGTGTGTGTGCCTGCATGCGTACCTGTGTGGTGTGGGTGTATGTGTGTGTGTGGGAATGAATTGTGCCACTTGCACTCACCCTGCGGGACCACAGAGGAGGTTCTGAGCTGGTGCTCTGAGTATCCTCGCCGATGCTCAGCTCCTCGATTACCTACGTCACACACCAACATACAGACAAATGGATTAAACACATTCATATTCTACATTCAGGCTTGCCACGAATAATGTACTCATTAATAACGGAACGAATGTTTTGTTTTGTTTTTATTTGTCTATATATATGCCACAAGATGACAGCAAATGGCAACAGATCACTAAACAAAGCGATTGCCTCTGCAACACTGGTGCTACTTTTTTTTTTTGTTTCTCATTGTGCGTTCACATTAAACTAGTGGATGAAAGCCCAAGCTATGTTGTTCTTTAAAATTCAAATGCAATTGTCCAAAAATGTTGGTTTGAAAGTAAACTTCAAATGTGAGGGAAAACAAACAGTTTCAGAGAATTGTTTAATTAAATGCACTACGGTGTACTGTTTTAACTGCTAACGTAGATGTGTGTGAAAAATGAACTACTCAGCAAGGTGATTGTACTCAAGTACCAAATGAGAGTACTTTCATCATTTCGGTCACCATTTCTGTTCATGAGCTTGTCGTGAGCTTTGCTTTGCTTACCCGGCGCCATTCGTCAGCCTGCTGGAAGCTGCTGTAGCCCAGAACCAGCGTGTCGGCCCCTAACAGCAGAAGCTTGAGTTGATGTGGAATCTTTCGGTTGCTCTTCAGTTTGTAGACCAGCTGGCAGCCGCGTAGGCTCAACTGCAGATGAGGAAGGAGATCCCGTGCGCATTTGTAGCACTGAAACGTAACAAAAGGACATCCACGAAAATTACTATAACTGTCAAAATGAATAACAAATAAAATTAAACAATTTATTATTAGAGATGAAAAATAGTGAGATGAAGGGGAGCCCATTTAAAATTGTTATTAGAAGAATGACAAAATTATTTCGAATAAAAATGTGTTTTCTGTGTTTTTACTTATTTTATTTTATTTTTTTACAAAATGTAAACTTTGAATTCCTAAAGTTAAACTTAAAATTAAAATAAAAACAGCCGTACCAGCAGGAAATGGTTCCTGATGATGAATAGCTGCTTGGTCCATTGACCCAACCACTTCCTCCTCCAGAGATACCCACACAGACGAGACTCGGGAGGGGGCCTGAGACATGGCTGAGAGGAACTCCACTGAATGTAGTGAGCTCTGTCCTTCATGTGCTCTTCATCATCATCGTCGTCCTCGTTATCTTCACCATACGATTCGTAGTAGCTATTCTCTGACTCGGCTTGCTCTGGTGAATTTCCGATAGGTCAAAATTAAAGAGTGCATGTGTGTGTGAGTTTGTGTGTGTGTGTGTGTGTGTGGGGGGGGGGGGGGGGCATACCCAGATGACTGGTGCTGTCAGCTTTGAAGGGCTGTGCTTCCTCGTATGTATCTTCATCCTCCTCACCATCATTAGCAGGAGCTTGAGATCCCCCAGCTGGGCAATGTGGTGTCTGAGGGATCTTGAGGGCGAATAAAGCAAGAGGTCAGGTGGCATGACCAAAATGATTGGATCATAAACAAATATAGAATGTATTCTAAAACGAATATGTAACAGATCAACTGTCCCACTCGTGTTTGCACATTCAGTGTGTGTGCATGTGTGTGTGCCATTGGCTTTTGCTACGTGGTGGTGACCAAATACCGGGTTTTATTGTCTTTGTGGGGACCTCTTGGACTTGTGGGGACTATTTTGGTGGACCACACAAATTCAGACCTCTTTTCGAGGGTCAAGACTTACTTTCAAAGTACAGTATAGATTTGAATTGGATTTTGATTGGTTGGTTAGGCAATCTGTTGTGATGGTTAAGGTAAGGATTAGGGGCTTGGAAATGCATTATGTCAATGGCTTGTCCCCACTATGATAGAAAAATCCCTTGTGAGTGTGTGCATGTGTGTATGTAATTGTGCGTATCCATCACGTAGACTAGACGCTAATCAGCCGCCATCAGCGGCCACTTCCTGCCTCAGCAAAACTCTCAACCAATAAGAGGACAGATAGACAAGAGATGGCCTCATATATATATAAACATCCTGTCTTGCACATACGCGCACGTACGCACACACAAACACACGTCGTCTCCTCCCAAACCTCAGGCGGACTCTGTCATTAGCAGACCACATCACAACGCAGCCTGCTGTTCTTCTCCGCGACCAGAAAAGAAGGTTCTGGTGTTGGTCCAGTTTTCGTCTTTGATGTCTGTCTTTTGACAAGAATTTAGTGGCTCCACCAGAACCTCAAACATGAACCCTGTGCTTGGTTTCTTCTTCACACAATTGCATTTTGTTTACTTTTCTCGGCTTTGGTTGATTCTCTCAGGCTTTCAAATTGGAGCAGTTATTGGTTAGCAGATAACAGGCTAACACAATCTCGTATTTAAAAGTAAATTAGAAGTTAGCGACTAGACACAAATGCAACTTCATGAGGATGGTGGTGTCTCATCACAGTGTAGCCCGTTTGCAGCGAACAGGAGAACACAGTCGATAAGCAGTCTTTGTTTACATTTCTTAGCTTTGATTGTCTCCCGTTGCTCTTATGCGATTGCAATTAACATTTAACAGGTAACGTGAAAAGTGATTCTGGATGTTGCCTGTAGTTTCAGTTATGTATTGTATGAATGTTGAGCTGGGATAGGTGCAGTAGCTTGTAGCTCTTTAAATACTCAAATTGGTCGTACACAAGTACAACGACAACAAAGGCCTTCTACTCTATTCTATTCAGCAGTTGGAATATGGACACAAATTTGATAAAAGAGGGATCATGACATCTCAAGACATGTTGTTCATGTCATTGTGATCATAGTAAATGGTAAGCAGCCAACAAGTGACCATTGGAAAACATAGGAACTCTTTAGCATTTAGCAAATGGACAAAAACAGACTATGGTGAGGATGACGACAGGATAACAACAACATGAAATGTTTCTCTGTGGCTCTCCAGTGTCAGGTTAGACCCACCATATCGCTTGTCCAGATGTTGGAGTCTCTAGCTGCTTGAATGCTAGTCGATGACGACGACGGACAGCTCATGATGACATACTCGGTGTCCTCCACTAGGAGGAAACAGCACAAGTTTGAGCCTGATGGTGAGAGAGGTGAGGAAGTGAGTGAGGCCTGCAGCTAACCTGGAGCTTCTTGCGTCTGCAGCGAGGACACCAGCTCAGTGATGGACTTCTTCTGGGCCTGTGCGATGTAGCTCAGATTCTCAGAGTCCAGAACCGAAAGGAAGGACTGGAGGTCCCACATTAGCTTGGACAGCACTGTACAAGATGTGGATCAAATCATTTTCAGCATCAGAGTCAGCGAGACGAATGTTATAGATGCCTATAGATCATTTCAAACTGTGTGTAAGCAACAGGCAGAAGGAAACGTCTGGGTGCAAATGTCATGAAAAGGTTTGTATATTTTTACTGACGTCCAACAACACGAATGCTTTTAGAACACAGTAGTCACTGTGACAACAAGGTCAACACTCAATCTATAAACGTTCTACCTTTTCCCCAGTTCACCATTCAGTCTGAATGGCCCTAACAAGGAGACAATAAAAACTAGCAAGGTTCAAGAAAATACACCAGCAGAAAACAGTGAAGAAACCAGGAGAAAAAATAAAGACTAGTGGCGATAGGAGAATCAGTCGAAACCAGCTGAGACTAGTATGAACATGTAGCCCTCCAATTGATACCAAGAAGGCAGCACAGTATCTGTATTCTGTGTCTCTCGCTAATCATAGGAGTCCTGGCCAGGTTTTAATTGGTATTAATCAAAAATTCTGACTCTGCCCTGTTTGAGACTGAAACAAGATAAAATGCCTCAAAAATTGTTTCAAGACTGTTCCTAATACCAAGACCGATCTCGAGAACTACGTCACGAGAATTTTGAAAGATAAGGAAGACCAAATGAAACAAATGGCGCCCAAAAGGAACATGTGGAATTAAAAAGACTAGAAGAAACCATCAAAGACCAGAAAGAAAGCAGGAAAGGCCAACCGACAAGTTCTGTACTTGTCCACAAAGCAGTGGACACCATTTCAAAACATCAAGAACCTGGACAGAGGAACGACTAATTGAGCCCATCGGAAACAAGTACAGTACAGACAAGTCAAAACCAACAGTTACTAACATGTTAATTTACTAGTATTTCAGCTCCACGGTCTGCATGTTCCCTCAGTCTCTTCCACAATCACATGTAGACTAAATAAATAAATATATTTTAAAAAAGTACAGTTAATCTTCAACATTTAACAAGCTAACTTATCCTGACAAGCAGCCATTGTTGTATAGTTCTCTTCCCATGCATACACACACACACACACACACACACACACACGCATAAACGCGCACAGAATTGACAGTGGTCAGAGTGGGAGAAGATGCTAATTTTACTAATCAATGATCTGCTGCCGCTTTAAGCAGCGAGGCCCACATTACACACACGCAAACACACCCACCTCACCATCGCGATGACGACACACACATTATCTCACATACAAACACACAATTATCTGAGCATCAACATCACTTCCTGTTTGCGGCTTTTATGGAACAGCAATCAACACACTAAATCCATGTCAGTCGCACAACAACTCAACTGGACGCAACTTCTGTGTCAATGTGTGTGCCTGTGTGTGTGCGCATGTGTGTGCGTGTGCGTGTGTGTGTGTGTGTGTGTGTGTGTGTGTGTGTGTGTGTGTGTGTGAGTGTGTGTCGGAAAGATTTAAGAAGCTTTACCATAAAAACCAAAGCCCCAAATTAGCGCAAAGATGGGAATCCTCCACAACCATCCACTGTGCGCGTGTGTGTGCGTAGTGCGTGTGCATTTGTATGTGTGTGTGTGTCAGAGGGTGTGGAGCAGCTTTCTCTTTCATCCCGCGTTTGTTAAATATAGCGATGAAGAAAAAAAGGAGGAGGAAGAATAACAGTATGTTGGTGTTTGTCTGCATCCAATCAGCATCAAGCCAAACCCACTGGAACACAGTCCATAATATTATGATGATGTTTTTGAAGATGCGCCAGCTGACATGTTCCTTATCCTTATCTGTAGAAACCTCAAGTGACTTCTCCACCACCTTTACAACCAAAAAACATTCTGTGGAAGTTACACCGTCCTCCAACAGACCACTAAGTGGTGGTCTTAGAAGGTCCTAGAATTCCAAGACACAAGATCATTTTACTACAGCCTTTAAAACATCATGAAAGTCGACTAAAGAAAGAATCATGTCCATGCTAATGAGAGACCCCAACTTACAAAGTCCTTCAAAAACTACTTAAACGTCCGATGTGGCCCGAGAGAGTCCTAGAACGAAATGGGCAAGCATCACTAAATATGACCTTCAAAAAGTCATGAAAGTAATGAAAGTACCACCAGAAACTTCAAAAAATATTCTATAACCATCAATATATTCCTCAAACCTTCAGGACCACATAATTTACAAAATCCCTTATTAATCCACATAAGTATCCAGGAAGGTCCCTGCATTTTTCTAAGAAATGGACAAAAATCTCTGAAGAGTGCTTCAAAACGTCCTGAAGGTTTTCTTCTGATATATCCTTTGATATGATCCTAAGAGCATTATAGCCTCCTTGTGGATTTCCTGGGAAACTCTTGGAAATCTTACAAAATGTTCCAAACATCCTGAAATCACTACACGTCATTGTACCACTTCTCCAAGACAATAAAGCCTCCCAAAGCCTTCAAAGATGTTCCTCAGAAATTAGTGAAGGGGTTGTTAAGATTTTCAGACCTTGTCTTCAAGACCACAACACCATAAGCTTTTTACCAAGTCGCGAAAACTTCTTTCGGGGCCATCAGAGAACTTACTGTGCTTAGCAGAGCATTTACGAACCTTCGAAACAGCCGGGTGTTTTCAAGGTGAGCGACAAGAGACCTCAAAGAACATAAAAGTTTATACAAGATTAGACATGACCATGTGATGCATCAAGACCAACACACAACCACTAAAACGTCTCTCAGGAAAACAGCATTTTTCAGACAACTTTCTAAGCACCTCAGAAGACCAGTAGACACACTTCAAAGTGTTAAAAGAGAAATTTCTTTGAAGTCCAAGATTTTTTTTTCTTTGAGTGAGCTACATATCACTTGAGTGATATTTTTGACTTGAGATTAATTTACTCTGTACAATATTAGTATTCTTCAGAGTCTGACTGCTGGATAGCACCATTAAATTTCACAACATATCGCCACCATGCAATGGCCCTGGTTTTCACCCTGGCAGTGCAAAGACAAAATCAGTTAGTGGCAGTAAAGCATCCATAAACTACCATTAAACTCTACACAAGGAAACTGTTGGGTACATACAATTTAAATTCATATGTCAGGACACCAAAGGGGATTGACATACATTTCCAACACAGCCTTTAAATTAATTTTCATGTTGTCATGGCAACTGATTTTGAACCATTCCCTGTCCCTAATCAAAATGCTGAGATACAAAACAATTCTTCTTCTTATTATTATTATTATTACTTTTGTCCATCATTTTATTCTTATTCTTATTCTTATTACAATGTGATTGGCTGGCAACCACGGGTATGCGCCGCCTACAGCCCGGTGACGGCTGAGATAGACACCAGCAAGCCAGCGAGCCTAGTGACAAGCGGCAAAAGCAAGCGGATGGTCTGTTATTATTTTTATCATCATCATTTTTTTTCTATTTCAAGTGAGCATGCCTACCTTTCTGTTTCTCCATGTTATCTCTTTCACCAGATGATGTTCGTCGCTCTCATGACTGACGATAATGAAGATGATGAAGAACAACAAAACAGAGCAAACAAAACAATTGTGCTGTCTCCTCAATGATCTGCTAACTTTGCTGCTCCGCTGATTCTGAAGTAGTGGGGGGCGGGGTCACGACTGTGACGTAAAACAGGGCGGATCACACTCAAGCACAAACAGTCACACGAAAAGTCAACCGCGCTACAAAACACTTATGAATTCAAAATAAAACATTCAAATGTTGAAAATGTAATCAATTGAATCAGATGTGTGTCAACTACCGAGCAATAACGTAGCCACGAATATTTTTTTCTTTTAAATAGTACTATAATTTCATCAAAGAGGACAGACGTCTCTGGGAGAATGTCTCGCGATACTTGACGTGTTTTGGTGGACGCAGCGGAAGTATTGCGGAAGAGGAGGAGGCTTTTTCGTGACTGCTAACTAACGACGCTAATATCCGTCCGAGCAGCTACTGCTTTGTCACCTTTTTTTGCTTAAAACCAACTCCCGGATAAGAAGGTAAACAGAAAATATTTTCAACAAACTCTCATGTTTCATTTCATGTTTGTTTTGTCAAAGCAAATCCTGCTCTCCCTCCTGTTCGGTAATCAGAGCTTCAGCTCATAGCTGGTAGCCGCTTAGCGAAGTTAGCACAGGGAATTAAAATTTTGTATTTTTATTCCTATGTGGGGAGTATTCGACTGAGTTAAGAATTTTTGTTTGTTTGTTTGTGTATAGTTCAAAATAAAAGTGTTAACCAAGAGCTGACACTCGGGCTATGTGTTCGCTGCCTAGAATTTTTGCATTTAAAAAGGCCTATTCATATCGGACGAAGTCTTTAAGGTAGTCGCAGTTTCTTAAAAATGTTTCGTTAAACTTTTTGTTTTCTTCCCAGTAGCAAAGATGACCGCCGCGCCTTACAACTATTCCTACATCTTCAAGTATATCATCATCGGTGAGACTTTGAAAACCACACCCTTTGCAGCAGCATCTTGTTTCTTTGTTTTTCGTGTCCCCAAGATGAAATGATTTTATATTTTTTCCTTCTCAAAGGTGACATGGGTGTGGGGAAATCGTGTCTACTGCACCAGTTTACAGAGAAGAAATGTATGTTCTCCTCATCTTTTTCTTATATAAACCTTGAACTGGTGCATTGCCAAGCACACATACACAAACAGTCACTCTCTCACAACACACATAAGGACAAGTTGAGTCTTCTCTTAATCTAAAGCCCGCTGTTACACGAAGCAACACAGCGGAAAGCAGCTGAAATGGACAAAAAAAAAGAAAAATTGTGACCTTTTGACACATACAAAGCGATTACATAATAGCACATCACACCAGAAAAGCTCCAACCCTGTACTCTATGTGCACAAAAATTGTGACTGTGAGAAACTGTCACGTCTCGCTGGAGATGACCCACAACACACTGGAATCTGGCCTGCGTCATCAAACATGAGACATTTCAACACATATTTCAACAACAAAATATTTATTATGTCAAATTAAAGTCATGCATCCTAATGCTGGAACGCCATGGAAAAGCTAACAATTTAGACATACAACATGATGCAATACTGAATGTGCAACTCTGAATCTGAACTTAACTGGTTCAAAATTCACTGTATAGTAAAGGGCATTAATAACAAACCCTTCAGGTTCACTGCAGAGTGCTCCTTAAGATTGTTAGAGGTACTGAACCCCACCAGTTTCGTGTGTGCATTCACTGAACACTTCTTAAGTAAAAAATAATATATTTTTTTTCTTCCCCAAATTGAAGACATGACCAAAATGAACTTTGTATGAACATCACTTTGTTTATAGAATAAAACCAACACAGTGCATGAACTCATTAAAATTGGCATATATATATATGGCAAATCTTTGTGACTTCTGAACTTGTAAAACCAGCATCAGGTGGACACCATCTTAGGTCTCTTAGGACTTTGGTCTGCGGGGACCAGGTCTCGGGCGCCGTGGGCCAACCACCCGATCGCCTTGAACCCCAAACGGTTACAGGAAACAGAGATAGAAGCAACAACAACTATCTCTGGCCCATGCCTCACCCTGAGCCAAAAAGGAAGCGCCACTCTTTTCAGAGGCCACTTTAGGTTGCGTGGCTTTTTACCTTGGAAAAAGCCATGGTCATTTTCACAGTAAAATCTGTTCCTTCATTTTTATGTCCAGCATCCTGAAAATGGATTGCTTGCAAAGATTTGCTGTAACAAATGGTTTAAAAAACATTCAGAGCTGACCACTTTGTTTTTTTGCTCGACATAGTTCATATAAATTAAAGTGTTAAAGACAATACACGATGTACGACCGCGTCAGTCACATCTGCAGCGGAGGCTCCGTTGAATCCCTGAGACCGACTCACTCACCAAACAATCAAATCCAGTTTAAGAACACTGCTGAAAATGTAAACGCAAATGATTATATCATCATCCTGTGCAGTCATGGCCGACTGCCCTCACACCATTGGCGTGGAGTTTGGCACCAGGATCATGGAAGTCCACGGCCAGAAGGTGAAGCTGCAGATCTGGGACACGGCGGGCCAGGAGCGCTTCAGGGCCGTAACCCGGTCCTACTACAGGGGTGCTGCCGGGGCCCTCATGGTCTATGACATCACCAGGTATGGAGTGGCTTTTGATGATGTCGGCAGGCGATGGTCATGTGACATGATATCTGGCATACGTGTTTGCAGAAGAAGCACCTATAATCATCTCAGCAGCTGGTTGACCGACGCTAGGAATCTTACCAACCCAAACACGGTGAGGAAAAGCTTGAAGACGCCTGTGACACGCCTAGGTTAATGGTCACTATGTTAAAAAAAATATATATTTAGCGTTTTGTGTTTTTTCCACGGGAGCCTTCATTTTTGCTCAGACCTGTTTTTATGAGTTGTCCCTTTTAGGATTATAGTATTTTAAACCACAACTCAAAAGCAGTGTCCCGTTTTCATTGTTTAATTTTCATTACTTTGCCACTTATGGTCTGTCTTTCATTAACATAGAGCTGCTCTCAATTTTATATGTATCGGCACGCAAACATGTCGCGTGTGCACAGGTGATCATCCTGATCGGCAACAAAGGCGACCTGGAGGCGCAGAGGGACGTCACGTACGAGGAAGCCAAACAGTTTGCGGACGAGAACGGTGCGAAACCTTTCCTACAAGCAACTATTTAGATTTACGTAACCATTTGTATAAAATCTAAATGTCAACGTACGATTGGGAAGAGCATCTTTAAGGGGCGTGTCCTCATACTGACGATGCATTTGACGTCATTACAACTGCAAATTCTTGATTGGTATGTTTGACTCCTGGTTTAGGTTTGCTCTTCCTGGAAGCCAGTGCCAAGACGTGAGTACATGCTCTATCCGCGCACACTTACTTACATTTGTGCGTTCTCACACACACAGCCAGACGCTCTCGCTATCTCACGCTCATGAGGCACTTATGCTCTCTCATTCGTGCTCTCTCGGGTGTGGTTGTCGTGCAATGTGAGATGCATTTGTTGTCTCGTGTAATTGTGTGTGTGTGTGTTGCAACACTCGCTTCACTCTCATTTATACTCTAGTGGTGACGAGATAGACCGAAATTTTATTTTATTTTTTCAGGTTCGTTACAATTATTAGTGGACAAGGAGGTCCATTGACCGTTATTTGGAGACTCATTTCCAATAAAGGGTAAAATACCGTGCGCAAAATAAAATAGAATTGAATATAAAATCAAAATTTATTTCCCCCAGGGGTTAAGAATGCTTTGAGCTATCAGAGTCCTGCAGCAGCAGCTTTGATGAGTTAACTGCAAAGAGTTTTACCGATAAAAATGGCTGAAGTTGTGACTGGGATAAAAGTGTCTTCAATCGAGCTATCCAATCCCATCCCGGGGTCCGTTATACGCAAATGCACATGAATGAGATGTTGTTCTGATGGTGCAGAGGGGAGAATGTGGAAGAGGCCTTTTTGGAGGCAGCCAAGCGGATCTACCAGAACATCCAGGACGGGAGCTTGGACCTGAACGCCGCCGAGTCGGGGGTGCAGCACAAGCCGTCGGCGCCGCAGGGTGGACGACTAAACGCGGACAGCCAGCCCCCCAAAGACGGATGCAGCTGTTAACCCGCCAACGGACCAAAGGACGGATGCATCGATGAATGGATTGCTTCTTTTTGCTTTGCCAGCTCTCCTGGTTGGGAGTCTCTCTGAACTCACTTTGAATCCCTGATGTCTCATTCCAGAACTTCCAAGCAGGAAGTGCATTTTAACACAGGTCCGCTTCACGGACCTCATCCCAGAATTGCCCAAAAGAGAAATAAAAGTTGTTTCTGCATTTGGATGTGAAATTGGACCTGTCAGATTCTAGGAGGTCCTCACTCGGAACCTCGAAAACCACCAAAGGTCCTTTCTGTCCACTAAAATCTACACCTTGTTAAGTCCAGATGAGCTGTTGTCCCTCAGCAGGGTTTCCTCTGGACTGGAAGAACTTCTAAACTTATTATTTTGTCCAAAGTCTACTATGACTCCTATTCATGCCACAGTTTATGTTGTAGCTCTGAAAATCTGGTCTCTTTTGGCCTAGGTTAAAAAAAAAATCTAGAATAATAATAGAAAAGAAGGGGGGGGGGGGGGGTTGGTGGAAGGGTGGCTAGCATGTCTGCCTTGCAGGTCAGAGTTCTGAGTTCCATTCCAGCTCGCTCTGGTCTTCCTGTGTGGACTTTGCATGTTCTCCCTGAGCACGTGTGGGTTCTCTCCATGCACTTCAGCTTCCTCCCACACTCCAAAAACACGCATGGTGTGTGTGTTGGACATGCTAAATTGTCCTTAGGTGTGATTGGGGGTTTGAATGGGGTTTTTTTTTTGTCTCTGTGTGCCCTGCAATTGGCTGGCAACCAGTTCAGGGTGTACCCCGCCTACTGCCTCAAGACGGCTGGGATAAGCGCCTATGGAAAATGGATGGATGTTAACCCCCCCCCAAATAAATAAAAATCACTAGAGATGATAAATTATTGAAATAGAGAGCTTTCAAACATCTCTAGGTTCACAAATGTGGATGAGGTAGCTCCAGAAACGATTCTCCTAGATTGAACTGGAAAGATTGCCGGACCAAAATCAGAAGGTCATCTTGGCTTGTCCAATTAGTGCTTGATCCAAGTTTTTTTTTTTTTTAATTGTGTTTCATTGGCAACATTTGTGGTCCAATGGTGTTTGAAGGAACATAAGAGACGTTTTAAACATGAACAGAATGATCATCTTTTTAAAACACATTTTGTATGATTTAAAATCTTTGAATTGAATGTTTATTTTCAAGCAACCAAAAATGTGTTAGCCCACACACACACTCATTCCCGATGTAGCATTCTGGGTGCGTTTTAATGTACAGTATGCTCGATGGATTTACAATTGCATCTACTCAGCAAGAATCCAAGCCACTTGGTGGCCATCTTGCATTGCCACGCGTTAAGTGCACCTTTCTTGAATATATTAATTTCTCTGCTGTGTTTTTGTTATTTTCCTATTTCCACGGCTAAAGTGCCTCAGTGTGTGGCGCATGGTTGTATCATCACGTCCGAAAAAACACTACATGTACATTTCATCAGTGAAAACGTAATCGTAGGTCATTTCAGCGCTACTCAAACTTTTGTCTGCATCATATTGTCAGAATCATGAACAATAAAATGCCAAATAGCTGCAAAATCTAAACCTAACCTACGTATGTCATGATACTGGGACAACATACTCTGAATGGTTGATGTGAACAGTGACGTTAATTGAGAGATTTTCAGCGCCATGCTCATTAGATACATATCCTTTGTTGTAAAACACACAGTGGCAATGTAAGATGGCCACCCTCGTTTCAACTGCGAGGCCAATAGGTTTAGATTTAGGCTGCTAGTTTCATTTATTGGCCTATGCCGAACTAGCACAGATGCGTGGTCGTTTTGTGGCCTCTTGGGGGGAGGGGGCTGTCTTGCCTGCTGGGGGCCCCTTCATTCAATGCTTAAGTATTTTTTGTTTGCGTTGGCACTTTTAAGATGCTTTCTGATTGGTTGACAGTCCCACCGTCAGGCTGCATCTGCGCTTGTTGTCTCTCGATTTATGTTAGCAAATGTTTGAAGTTTTACAGAATGAACTTTCCTTGGATAACACAATCTAAATCTAATCCAGTGTAAATGTATTTTAATCTAGTCTCAATCCACTTTGTCACGTGTAATTACACTTTAATCCAGTTGAATCTTCTCTAGATTAGTTAAATCCACATTAATCCAGGTTAATCCAATCAAATTTTGACATGCAGAATTTTTTAAAAAAAGATACCTTTTCGAAATGGCTCATCCTGAGATGCAGAATGAGCAGCAGCCTCGTGGGGTTCGCCATCTTCATGTGTAACGTAAACAAAATGTGACAATTTGACTTTTAATTTATATTGTACATGAGTATGCGGTTTCTCTCCATGTGCGACCAGCGCAGGGAGTCACGTCTTTGTAAATAAAGTAAATACAGACTCCACGTTTGGTCGTTTCATTATGGGATGCAGTCACGTTTAAGATTTTGTGGATCTTTGATCCGTGAGTTCGTTTGACTCTGCCTTTTTCAGTAGTGGGGAAAAAAATACAAAATGTATAAAATTGATGACGGGATCGTCATTGTCATTTTCTAATTCAAAACCCAGGGTCATAAACTGTGACCCTCGATCCGAGCAATGTGACTTTGCATTAGCAGTTACTACAAACATCAGTGGGGTAAGCAAACGTTTGCTTTATTGACATTAAGCGGAATTATTAAAAAAACTGAGCATCTTTTGGATGACTAAAATTGTCAAGCGTAGTCACATGACTTGCAGCAGCAGCTGTGATTGGGTGCAATGTTGTATTTGTGGCGACGTCACAGTTCAGTTTGAACGATGGCGGCGCCTATGTGGCGAAGCTCTTGACGGCCGGCTGCTCGGTTTCCTGCTCGTACTCGATTTCAACATACGCTCGTTTCTTGCGTGCCATCTTGCCGTTGGCGGGAGATTTGCCTTTGTTGGATAACTTTTTCCTCTTCGTTTCTTCTGCGTCGTCCTCATCCTCATATGACATTTCCTCGTCGCTTTGCTCCTGATCCTCCTCGTCGCTACTTGCTCTCAAGTTGTTCATGTCCTGAAATAAGATTTGATCATTCCTCAATTCCAATATTTTGGCAAAATAGGGTCTTTTTAAGGAGTTATTCACATATCAAAATAAATACAACCTGTATGCGAACCATAATGGATCCAAAACAGCCCCGCAAGCACATTGAGGACATGGCATCACATATAGCCGGCAAGCTTAATGTTAGTGTTTAGAGAAGTAGCACATTGGATGGCCGAATAAAGTGGCTGGCAATGTTGAAACGCTTGTCGGATGAAAGGCAGAATATTTTTTAAACTTCTAAGAATCATCCGCCATTATTGTTTTGTTTTTTTCCCAACTTGCTTCTGCCTTTTTAATTGCTGAATTTTGAGTAATGTTTGTCGCTTGTAGGTCACATGTGGAGCTTTATTCATACAATAGTGGCTTGGTACCATCAAACAAGAGACAATGCCAAAGCAAATTGAGGAACATCTTTCTATCAAGTCACAGCGCGAAGAAAGGAGTTTTTAACAAATTAAAAAAATATATTCATGCATTTTACGATATTTCAACTGTATAGCGACTGCGAAACAGGGAAACGAGACTGCAGCGTGAACTTGTCACATGACAATGACGTTCTGTACCTCAAAGTCGCTGAGGTCGCTCTCTTCAACCTCGTCCGCGGCGACAAACTCCCTCATGCCGACGTCCTGCACAGAAACCCCCCGGCATCAACTCGAACCGCGCTTCCCAGATGCCATCGCTGCATCTCAAATCAGATCTCGGCGCTCACCTCGTCTTCTCGCTCCTCCTCCTCCTCCTCGCTTTCCTCCTCGGCCTCGCTCTCCACATCCTGCTGCTGCAGCGCTTTGTCGAAGGCCACGATGGGGAAGTTGTAGATGTCGCCGTACTGCAAAGGACCACGTTAAAAGGCGGCGTGGCGCCGTGTCCGGATGTTTGGGCGGAGCCTGTTTCCTACCGTTCCCTGCTTGAGCCTCTCCAGCAGTTCCTTCTCAATGGCATTGTCCAGCTGTGCGGCGATCAGAGCTTTTTCCTCCTTGCGCTTCTCCCGTCGTTCGACCTTACGGCTCAAAGGAACCAGCTT
Source organism: Hippichthys cyanospilos (assembly GCF_059441005.1). Classification (NCBI taxonomy): domain Eukaryota; kingdom Metazoa; phylum Chordata; class Actinopteri; order Syngnathiformes; family Syngnathidae; genus Hippichthys; species Hippichthys cyanospilos. The sequence goes on along the minus strand of NC_142369.1, from coordinate 12,234,738 downwards.
CCTCCTGGATCACCACAATTGTGGACTTATATCCAATTCAAGACTTTTTATACAACCGTAATCAGGACTGCATGATCATGAGATTTTATTATGATTAATGTTTAACACAAAATATGTCGTTTGTTTGTGCCGTTAGTATGCGGGGCACACTATCTGAATGCAAGCCTGTCATTTGGAACCACTCGTAATACAGCAAATGCTGCCCTCTTCTGGTCCAAGTTGGAAACAGCACCCTATTACATTATAACACACTAAACATAGTAATCCTTTATGGGGACCAGAAAACGCCCTACAAGGAAGAACCGTGAAGTAGTGTGCCCCCTTCTCCACCTAGAATTTTCATGCATGTGGGTAACTGAATTTTATAGCCCTAACCATCGACCAATGCGGGCAAGTGTGGATACAACTCCCTAGTGGGAGCAGATATGGGAGATTACAACTCCTGCCCCCATTGGTTGATGGTCACGCCAGGAGCCAATCACATTCTTGTAGGAATGCCCGTTTCCTTCATGAAATTCACACATGCTGTTAGGCAGACGTGAAGGGAAGAAAGCAGCGCAGCAGCAGAGCATGGTAAATCTATTACCTAAATTTCTTTTTTAAAATAAATTAGAAATTCAACTATAAACTGCTTGTTATGTTTGGTCAACTTCCTGGCACTGCTAACACGAGGCTAACTGTGGCTCTCCGTGAGACAACAGCCAAGGGATGGAAATGGGAAGGGATAACAGTACATGTCCTGGTTTAATAATTAGAGATTTAAGTAAGTATGTGGACTGCAGTAGTTCGACACCCAAGGAGTGCCCGTGGCATGTGCATTTACTGTAAACTCATCTGTCTGGCATGCAGGGAAAATTCAGCAATTCTCACCACAGTATAGCCTTTTTTTTTTTTAAATTTGCAATGATAGGTGAGAAAAAAGATAGGTTAAAAAATGCTTGTATTAAATGTAAGCCTTTTAATAACCTTAATTTTGGGACTTAAAAATAAAATAGGCTTTTTATATCCTTTCACGAGCTCTTCCATCAAATCTCGAGACTTGAGAATACGTCACGGGGCCGGTATACTTACTGCCTCTTGAGGACTAGCTTGCGCATGCGGATGAGGTACTGCGTGATCTTGGTGAAGCGCTGTTTGCATTTGTGTCGTATGAAACGGGGCCAGTAGATAAGGTTCTCGTCAATCTGCTCCAGAGCTCTTTCGTAATTATTGCTCAGCTTCACCTGGGTTGAAAAGAAAAGTCTTTAACATTTTTCAAAACGCATTGAACACTTCCATTTTAACGCCACTTCTTTCAAATTCAAGACAACTTTAAAATGTCTTCAATCAAATTTGAGACATTTAAGACCCATTCCTAATATCAACCTACTCAATCTTCTGATTGTACTGTAGGTTGGAAGAAAATTGTGAATGGATACAATAAGGATGTGAATCAGTGGAGCAGAGACCTCCTCCAAGGCAAATTTAAAAAAAAAGTCAATGATTAGTAAAAGTAACACATTCTTTATCGTCCTTTATCCAGAATCTCTCAAAATGTGCTTTTGTGTATATTTTACAATTTTAATCACCCAATAGTCTCAATAGCTCAAAACAGTATTCAAAGTGATTCGAGAGTCATAAACACATTGGAATAGGAAAAAACAACAACGCGAATGTTAATTTTTGCTGACTTAAACCAAAGATATCAACTCACCCTTTCCCACAATTTGGCAGGAAACGCAGCTCGCTCAATCTCCTTCATGTAGAGGTAACACTGACCTGTGTGCCAGCATACAACATAACAAATAAACCCGCACAGTCTGCATATTTCATCATGGCTGTGTTTTATTTCGCTTTCTTGGTGTGTTTGTGTACCTTTCTCCTCCCGGATAGTGGCGTACTGACTGTTGGACAGCGGACATGACGAGCGGTTACACAAGCCCGTGATGTTGAACTCATTGCGGCAGAAACGTTGACTTTTGGTACTGTAAGACAAAAATATTTATCATACACACACATATTTTAATACACGCACACACATGCAGGTATATCATAAACTGTTTTACTACGCTTTTTCTTTTAACTCGAGTGACACATTTTCCAGCAAATGAATGAAAACGTGTTTAGAATTTACCTGACTTTGTAGGAGCAAAAATGCCTGTTGCCTATAATGTCCCATATCACCTGCATGGACAGAAATACAAGTTTAGGGTTTCACGAAAATTGTGGCATTTTGCAGCTTCAATGGTGAGTAGCAACAAGACATTTTGTAATTACAAAACGCAGTCCATACAAGGCGTCAAAGTAAATGTTAGTTTTCGCAATTACGCGAAGTTTCAAGCTGGCGTTAGCGTGATGCTATTAGTATTTATTCACTCACGTCGTCGTGCTGCATGCTGTCTTTTTGTTCGCCGCGACGCTTGAAGTTTTACTTTTCTTCTGGAATGATGTGGACAACAACACAAATTGCTCGAGCTGTTTTTAAGTAGAGTCGTTTCGAATCACAAAAAGCACATGGACGAGTTGAGAGCCACCATTTTTAATTCGCTTCCGACAACGAGACAGTCGTGCTGGGTTATCGCGATATCTCGCAACTCACTGAGACATCGTCAAACTCCGCGAGATCAGGCGTTCGCGTGGCATTTAATTACTGTGTGTCTTAGAAATGTTCGAAAATCAAACATCCCTATCCATATTTGTGGAAAATTTAACTCTTGTGAAGTTGCGATAATCGGACAGTTCCTTCTTAGTTGTACATGGGTTGTAATATAATTTCGTTACATTGCAGCTTTACAGCAATCTAATAATGCGACGCCTCCGTGGTTTTCACCATTCTGCGTTGATTACTTCTATCGTAATGTAAGGAATTTTACGTCAGGTTGTCCGAATGTTTAATTCGACCTATAGTCGCTTTTCTCGATTGATACATATTAACTAAACGGAGTAAGAAGTTCATCTTCCATTTGATATTCAGACATGAAAGTTAATTTAATATGAAATTGGTTCATGGTCAGATGGTTTTACGGTACCTTCGTAACAAGATATTAGCGTGTACCTCTCACGTATCGTACGTGGTCATACCAGTCATCACATGTTTTTGAACCAATGAGGATCATTTTCCGTGTAACTGGCGCTCGTGATTTATATATCATGTGGCCAGTTTTTACACTAACGGTGCGCATACCGTTGCTGAACGTGCAACCTTACAGCAAAATACATCATCACCATTATATATTAACAAACGTGTTAACCCAAGAATGGGACCAGATTTTTTTACGAAAAGAAAAACGGGTAAACTTTAAAGGGCCCGCGCGGTGCATTGTGGGTTAGCGCTGACTATGTGGGGAGGGGGGCTGCTGGACACAAGTTATCGCGGTCGCGGCTGCCCAGAGAATTTGCCTCACTAAAATATAACGGTACTCAGTCAAGAGTATTATAATCACTTAGCAGCTGTATACGTGCCAACTACGACTGCAATTATTTCTTCCGGAATTTCTGGATCGTTTTTTTTCCCTCCTTGTTGAACCTTAACTGCGACGTTAATGTGGAACAACTTAAAATCAAAACACATATATTAAGAAAGATAGCTATTAAAGACATTTTGAGCAACCATGGTATGTACCCACAAAATTTGGTATTGAATGATTACAAATGTATTATTAATTGAGGCAAGGAAGCTATAATTACATAACAAATTTTATGCGCAGTGCAAATCAATGTGCTTCAGAAAACTAAAAGCACAGTACCCGGAAACATTTACAAACAGAGCAGCTGAAAACTTTCAAAAGCAGAGTACAAAGTAGCTTCATACAATGATTAAAATAACATAGATTGATAACATTTAAATGAAAGTGAAAAAAGGTACACAAAATTGTACTTTGACAAATCTTGTTTTTCATAAACATGAACATTGGAAGTTTGTATTGTTACACTTTTGATGCTGACAATAGACAATTTCCATTCAACTTCCATGCAACTCGTGTTCATGAAAACAGGTACAATACTAAGATTTTGATGGCGATGATCATGATGCTAACATCAACCTCCATACTTAAGTTTTGATGCAAACAGTTTCAGCACTAACTACCTCCGTCCTAAACTGTTAACTAACTGCTAACAGGTTGGATTGTAACTACCTCAGTGTTAAAATTTTAAGTGAACAGTTTAAAGTCTAGAAAGCTGCATTTTAAATATTTGACGCAAATAATTTTGGTGCTAGCAGCCTCCATGTTCCGCCTCCAACAACCTCTTTGCTGTATTTATGATGCTAATAGTTTTGAGACTAGCAGCTTCATGCTACATTTTCGGCGCTTATATTTTTGTTGCTAAAAACGTTGTGCTAAAGGCTTTTTTAAAAATGATTAATATTACCAGTTTGATTCTAACCATCTGTGGACAAGTTTGAATGTGAACAGTATTTATGCTAACAACCACCATGCTTGAATTTGTATGCTGAGGTTCTAGTGATGGGTTTCACAGGAACAGCTGTCATCACTTCGGCATCTGTCCCATAAAGCATAGAAACACCTGGATGCTGGAAAAAAAATGGAAATTTATGGAATCGTAGTACAGTTTTGGACACGCTCGCCACATCTGTTGGAAGAGGCCCATGTAGCGAGCGAAGCCCGCGGCGATGGCGACTGCTAGCCTGCGTGCTTGAGACGTGCACATGCTTGCCCGCATCGGATGTTTAAATAGCCACGATGCTAACGGTGGCACCTTCACTGGATGCTTGCGTGAAAGACGCCGCCATCATGTT